>NW_008651534.1:15959-18349 GCF_000695815.1 Acanthisitta chloris
GTACCCAGCTCTGACCACAAGTGAGATCAGGGGAAGAATGATTTTATACTTTAAGAAAAGAATTAGAGGTGGTGGCTGGAGTGATTGGAAAACCTTCACGAGGCTTCTCACTCCTTCCTGCCCCCCCTGCCCCGCCGAAGCCACGCGAGGAGCTGACCGCAGGAGCCCAACAGCAGCAGCAGTTTTGATTAGTCTATACATTATTGATGTTACCATCAGTGACTTTATTTCATGTCCTAGTGTATTATTGCCGTAAATTATTATTTTAAGCTCTTTGGTGAGGCTTTAACCACTGCTTAAAATCAGCACTTTTTTAAAGGTAACGTTTTGCAAATGGAGCTTCAGGTGCAGCACAACAAGGACCTCCCCTGCTGATCCTAGAGACTGACTGCAGCTCAAACCATAGCACCAAGAGCCAGGTCTAGGCACTACACAAGGTCTTGGAAATTTAGAGGAGCTGAAATTCCAGGATCTGTTGAAATCCTGAATTGCTACTTGTCTTGGGCAAATAGAATCATAGAATCACAGAACGGCTTAGGTTGGGAGGGACCTTGTTCCATCATCCTCTTCCTGCCATGGACAGGGACACCTTTCACTAGACCACTAGACTCCAAGCCCATCCAGCCGGGCCTTGAAGTACCTTGCAACATGATTTTTAAAGTGTTCAGCACCCAAGAAAACCACAGGTAATACTGATACACCAAATAAATGGACCTAAATCAGAACAGCCAGGCCATGTCCAGCTTTGAGCCTGTGGCTCTTTCAGTGCCTCAGTTTCTCTAGAGGCTGGCCAAGAACTATTACTCTCTTTAGGGGCTTTTTTGATCTTTTCCTCCAAAACTAGACTTTTTTGGCTTGGTCTTTCCCCACGTCATCTCAGGAGTGATTCTGCACCAGAAGAAACAATCTGGCACAGCACTTGGACTGACTCAGTCTCCCAATCCTACAGCAGACAGCCCTGCCCTTCCCAAGCTCAGTGGGACACTGAGCTCCACAGACCCTCCAGGACTGGTGCTTGGGCTCTATTTCCCAGTGCTTGGCACTGGTGCCCTGCTGGGCCCTGTCTGTGTGATGGCAATGTGAATGGAGGGTAAGGGCCCTGTGTGTTTGATCGAGTTCCTCTCTGTCTGCTCAGAATCTGTCAGCATTTTCACTAACCGGAATAGCTGTCACTCCAGTTTTGGCTCTAGGATCCTGTTTTGATTCCAGCCCTTATCGAGTTTATCTAGAATCCTTCTGCTCATTTCAAAGAAAAAAAAATGAAAAAGCCACCCAAAAAGATATCTCTTATTGAAAGTGCTTTTGGAGTGTGTCTGAGTCGGCTCCCGGAGCACCCTGCATGGATTTGATGCACTCCAGCCTAATTGATGTCCCTGGATTTGAAGAGCTGTCTGGATTAGGGGCCCGCCAAAGTCTTTCAGAGTAATGTGATTTGCTGGAGAGCCCTGGTGTAGGTTTGCAGAAACACTGCTGCTCCTGCTGCCAGCTTAAATCAGATACCAGCCTGACCTCGGCAAGCAGTGTCTTCTCCTATAAATTTTGGCATCACAGTGAGTTACATCATTCGTGCTGCATTATGTGCTGTTACAGACAAGAAGTCACGCAAGTTAATGTGGCATCTGGCTGGATTTTAAAGGCAAATGCACAAGGCTGGAAAATCCAAACCCACCTTTGCCCTCAGACACCCGTGGCTGCTCCACGAGCCTTGTCCATGGCTGGGGTGGTGCTGCTCTCACGGGACAGGGATGTGCTGCCTCGCAGGCAGAAGTCCTATGTTTACTGCTGAAAGGCTCTTTCTCCGTGCTCTGCTTTTGACAAGATGAACAGGAATCCTTCATCTTTGGGAGGCAGAAGCCTGAGCTCCATCTAAGGATGCTCCTGAGCATGAGCACACAGGCATGGTGATGGGTCCCACTTGGGTCTTACAGCTGTGATCAGGCAGGACACAGCCCCACGCAGCCCAGGGCTGTGTAAGGGTACAAGACCTCCCAAACATAACCCCTTGCACATTTTCAGTCTCATTTGTACAAGGGCTCCCAAATTCACAGCCAGGCACGGCATGTATATGGGGGAGGACACACAGCAGCTCACACACTCCTGTGTGAGGACACACACCCTGGACATGCTGTCCAGCCTGTCCTCACTAGACCCAGATGTATCACCACTCTCCTGCTTGCCGCTGAAGGAAAGACCTTTTCCAGCCCACCCAAGCCCCCTTGGCCTCCTGTGCATCCCTGTCCATGTCCAGGCACAGCTCCATGCCCAGGTGATGGGATGAGCCCCCAGCACAGGCAGTGGCTGTTCCTCTCCCCATGTACTTTCCATGCCATGACTGACTGGCAGCCCTCGGAGAGAGCAATCACAATCACGCTCACAAATGGGCACTTCTC
>NW_008651534.1:18392-21886 GCF_000695815.1 Acanthisitta chloris
ACCAATTAGGAGCTAATTTAATCGGCCATATCAGGACTGCGCGGAGTGCCATGAGGGATGCGTGGAGGAAGTGCTCTGCTTGCCAGCGCCAGGTCCAGCCCAAATTCCACCCACCTTCCCTGTCCCTCCCCGAAAGGCTGGGACAAACTCTTGCCTTGGATCTCAGACAAGGCACCAAACACGTGTCTCCTAAACCCAGCACTTCCAGCCACCTTTGCCCTGTATCTCAGGGAGATGCTGCAAGTACAGGCAATTCACAAGTGCAGTTAAGCAGTAAAACCTGAACGGGGCTGGGGGATGGTTATTTTGGATCTATACACATTTTCAAAGAGAGCTGGAAGGGGCATCATTGAGGATTTTCATTTAATCTTGCACAGCAATAAAATTTTTCACATAGGTCTGCTAGAATTTTTTACTTTGAGTCATTTCCCTTCATTTAGGCTACATCAAATCCTTCTGTCCAATTTTTAGGCCAAGTTAAATTATTGATTTCATTATTTTATGCAAGCTGCTGTCCATTTTAATATAGGGGGGAAAAAAAGAAACATTTTGGGTTTTTCTTTCGGAGTAACACAAGACAGACAAGCAGAGAGGCAGAGACACATCTGTGTGCAAACCGTGCATTTTCCAGAGTAGAAAATCTGTTTTCTGTTCTGCTTTAACTCTAACTGATGGTACAAACATCAGTGTGTGTCCAGAGGTTTCAGCCTCCTTCTGCCAGGAAACACCAAGATCTTGGAGACACCTTGGGATGGGGGAAGAGATGATGGGTGAGGAGGAAACAGACTGTAATATTATGAAGCACCTGGTGAAAAACTACAAATGGATCATTGCATTTTCTGTCTCCCCAGATCTGCCTTGAAAGAGTTTTTCACTATAATTGTAATTGATGTTTTCCTTCGTCCTTGTAAAATGGTTTAGTGGTTTGGAAATGATTTAAAGGAGGAATAAATATGCAAACCCTGCACAGGTTTCTGTCAGGCTGCAGCTCCTTCCCGCAGACGACCGCGAGGCACCTGGCTCAGATCGATACCTTGGGGGAACTAATAATTTCGTCAGGCTTCTGTGACATCCTCAGAACATTTCTGATCTACTCCAAACTAGCCAAAGTGTATTAAGTGCTGTGGGTGTCTCCTTGGATCAATTTTAGGCCAGTGCTGCTGGAAACTCATAGAGGAGAGGGTTGAATCCTCTCTGCTGGACTGGGAAAGAAACTGTCTGAATTTTCACTACTGTTTTTCAGTTAGTAGAGGCAGATAAAGAATGAGTGTGATTGCACACAGCTACACTGACTCACAGGGTTCACTGACATGCTTTAGAAAGCTGGATAAAGCATCCCTCCCTCCCTGCTGATTCAAGGGAAAGGATCTTCCTGCAGAATAATTCAACTCTGGAGAAGGGGAACAGTATAAAGAGCAGTTTACCCCAAAGTACCTCTGCCTGCTGCAAACTTCACTGCAGGTGCAAAAAAAAAGGGCAATTTTCTAGAGAAGGCCATTTCCAGGATTTTAGGAGCCAGGATCAATGAAGATAGGAGCAATAGACAACCACCAAAGGACCCCATGGAATGACTCAGGACCAGCCTTCCTACAGGTGCCACCTCTCCCCTTGCTGCTGTGACCACCACACTGGGAAAGATTGCACTGATGGGATCTCATGAGCAGATCCCTGGGCATTTCCCATGAGGCCTCCATGCTCCTGAAGCCTATTTCCCACTTGATCAGAAATAAACTGGGTTTGATGGCTTGTCAAATATGCCACAAAGCCTGGAGAGAGGGATTGGAAGGCTGAGAGGAGCTTCTAGATGACAGCAGGGTGGTGGCTGGCTGAGTGCCTATGGAAATGAGGATATTAATGAAGCTGAGTTTGTGGTAAATTGGAATTTATTGTACAATTAGCACCTAGAACCTTGAATGGGTGTCTCTGTTATTTTAAATCTAAATAAATAACTACATTAACACTACCCTTACTAGTTGTCTTTTTGTAGCAGAGCCAAGGCCCAAGTAATTTACTAAAAATAATGAGCCTGGCTCAGTGAAGACCAGCAAGACTCTGAGACAGCTCAACGGGGTTACATTTACAAACAGATATCTTCCAGATGTCATGGTGATTATGGTGATTGGTGATGTGTGGAACCAGGAGAGGAGAGGAAATGGCTCTGCAGCCCAAATCTGGCCCCAGCACACCCAGGATGACACAGAGCATGTACCTCTCCAGCTTCGGAGTCAGCCTGGCAATGCCCTCCAGACACAGAACCTTGCTGCAGAACGACTGCTCAGAAAATCACACAGAGTCCTGAGATGTTGTTGTTGTTATTATTATTGTTATTATTCTTTTAAAAAGTTCCTTCTGCAGACTGCTGTGCTGGTGACATCCCCTTCAAACCGCAATAACTAACCTGTCACAGCCTACAAACGCTGACAATACAGCGCCGTGTGGGGCTGACTTAATAAACCTCATTTACATTCATTTTGATTCGCTCAGGCATTGAAAAACATTTCACAGTGAAAGAGAAATAAGTAGGAACCTCTCCAACTGACATGATGTTTGCTGATATGATACGAACGGACTTAATAGCAGCATGTATGAGAACATGCATTCCTTACAATATTTGCAAATGGGCTTCTTTTTATTTACTTGGGAGGCTTTTTTTCCCCTTCTCCTTTGTGCTGGTGCCACTTGTGCTGTGGAAACATTGCCATGACCACAGCTCTGTGCCATGAGCATCCCTAAATACTCATGTCCTAAATACCCCTTTGCTGGAACAGCCCATGGGCAGGGTGGGTGAATCACAGGATCATGGGATGGTTTGGGCTGGAAGGGACCTTAAAAATCATCTGGTTCCAATGTGCTGCCATGAGCAGGGAACCTGCTCACCACACAGCATGAGGGGTTGGTTCTTGCTCTAGTTTTTTACATTTGCTCCATAGTCTGAGGCTCTAGATCCCAAATTCCCTTTCTACAGTTAGCCTGTGAGCTGGTCATCCAAAACTGGGACAGTTCACCATTTCCAGTGGGAAAGGCCTGTCTGGGTCCCATCTTTGGGATTCAGTAACTCACCTACATTGAGGCCAGGCTGGGTGGAGCTGGCAGACCCCTGGGATGGTGACCAGCCAGCCCTCCATCCTGGCAAGTCTTAGATGGAATGTATTCCCTGAGCTTCAAGCCATAGTTTGGAAATCTTCCCAAAGCTGCACATTTTTATGCTCTGTATAAGCCTTTCCTCAAACCTCTGGTGTGCCTTGCATCCCTTCCCTTCCCTCCCAGCCTATCACACCTCCAGCAGCACAATCCAGTCCCCACTGTGAACGAGTCACTGGGAGCTGCACTAGAGCCTGCACAGTGTTGGAGGAATCTCAGTCGGGCTAAAAGTTTATCTTACCTCAAAGAGTGATAAACACACGAGGCATGGAGGTTCTGCTATTTCTGCTGAGCTTTTTTCCTGATGACATTGGTTTAAAACAAGTTCCTCTTGATTTACATCTGTCTAAGAC
>NW_008651534.1:21943-25611 GCF_000695815.1 Acanthisitta chloris
CTCTTATCTGATTTGCATCACTTCGAGAGACAGTTTAATTTCGAGCACTGGCCCTGAGCAATTGAGAATGGGAGAAAAATAAACCTCCAAACCCTGAAAAGGTCTCACACTTAAGCAAGTCAGAGAGGTGTGTGGAGCTGGAAAACCTTCTGGGAAGGTTCTTCCTTGACCCCTAGCTCACTGTTTAACACGTGCAGTACAGACTGTGTATGAGTGTGGTTTGCTGATGCTTTCATGCCAAACAACCCATGGGCTGTCAAACACAGACGTGTTGATCCCTCTACTCCCCCCCTGCTCCTGCAGCCACCACCTTCCCCAGACTTGGGCAAACTGACAGAGCAACAGGATAGGGAAAATTGAGTTGTATCATTGCCCCGCGGGGAGTTTCACTTTCCTGCCTGTATTTGAAAGTGCTCATTTCCTACATCTCCTGATGAGAGTTCCCATCGACCAGTGACCCCTAAATGTCTCTGCCCATCAATAGTCCCTGGTATCTTATTGACAGGGCTATTGACAGCCCTCCCCATGCAGGAGAGCTGGGGCTGTGGCCAGCCACAGGCTGCCAGGGGCTGCACCAGGAGCAGGGACGACTGAGATTGACACTGTGGCAGTTTCCTTAGCACGTGGGAAGATGCAGCTGTGACAGCAGCCAATGGATTTCCCTCTCCTTCCTCGCAGGAAGAGGAGTTTCCTTTGAATGGCAGCAGCATCACTTCATCACACACATTACATGCATCACACATGTCACACACTTGCAACTGCTCCCTGGGTCCTGATGCTCTGATGAGCAGGGACATGGGCAAACCCTTCCCAGCTCTGTTCATGGGTCTGTTCCCATATGTTCTTGAAAGCAGCCATTGTTTTTGCCAAGATCTCATCAATAACCCACCAAGAACTGTCTCCTTCCCTGTCCCTGGCTCACCTACGCTCTGGCCAAGCCATCTCCTTCACTCCCAGGTGCCTGCAAACCCTCAGTCCCCTGTTACTCCCACAGGGAGATGCTGCCCACAGAGCAGGATGAAATCTTGAGAGCCCAGATCACCCCATCTCCCACAGACATCCCTGGTGCCCATCCCAAAAGGACCACTGTCCCAGGATCCCTCTGCCAGGAGCTGCAGAGCCTCCCAGCTGCTCTGTGTGCACTGCTCTTGCACACCTGAGTGCCAGGTGAGGACACCACGAGGGCAGCGTGCTGTGTTTGCAGGAGATCCCCCTGGCACACGCCTGCAGAGCTCACCCCTCATCCAGGCGAGGAGCCGAGGGGAAAAAAATGAAAGAATATTGAACTTCTAATGCACTGTAATTACCAAATGATCCTATCTCAGAAGCAATGGGGCCCCATGGGATTTATTGCTGTATTAACAGTGGTTTTCCATTGCATTACTTAATGAATAATGTCTAGGCTAATAGCACACACACACACAAAAGAAGAAAAAAAAAAGAGAGAGAACACAACTCCAGTGTAATTATTATTTCTTCTAATGCAGCCACTTCTTGCATAAATACTCATCCCTCTTTATTGGGTTGCTGTTTAAAAAATGTTTCCTATTAAATTGCCATTGGTGCGAGGCATATATTATGGTTATTATTTTTATTTTTGCTCTCCAAAGGTATTTTCCCACTCCCTGATGCTCACACACACCCAACTGACCACTCAGCTCCCATCCATGCCCCTGGTGCCACCCTCAGCTCTGCTCCCTGGGCTCTCCAAGGGCGGCCAAGATCTCAGCTGTGCAAACAGCCCAGCCTCTGTTTATTTTGGTAGCCTCACAAAATATTTATGGAGAGTTATTCGAGCAGAAAGGCTGAATGGAGATCATTGCAATGTGTCAAATTAAAGAGTGCTTAATGCTGCCTAATCTCCTGGTAATTGCTGTTGTGGCAGCGGATGGCATTAGAGCTGGGTAAGAAAGCTAATGACAGGCTGGGTGAGGGTGGCTCCTGGCACCAGCCAGTTCCAAGTGGGGCTTTTTATCCTTATTTTGGTCTATATATTGACCAAAGGACCCCTCACCATTCCAGCTGCATCTTCACTCATGAATTTTAGTTGCTTGCACAGTGGCAATGCCTTGATGCCCCAAATGCAGGCACATGCCCTTGGAGGGAGGCAGCCTGTGCCCCATATCATCGATTAAAACAGAGCAGACAAGGAAGATTTATCATCTCCATTGCAGAGCTGGGGAATGAAAGTCTCTAGGGACTAAGAGACCCAGTAAATAATAATAATAAATGCTACTTGCAACTGCTGATGCTTATCTGAACTTTGCAGAGTTTGTGTCACACTAATTACTGGGGCTGTGTCTGATTAGCTCTGTGTTCACTGGAGGATTACTGTGCCTATCTGGGCATCCCACACTGATCACTGAGTGTCAAAACAGACCACCCGTGGGGCACGTGGGGCTCCCATCCTCATGGCTTGCCTTGGTTTTGTCCTTCATGAGGTCAGCGGCAAGTGGAAGAGGGAGACACTGCCTTGGAGGGTTTAGAGGCTGGGCCAGTCTGGCTAGGGAGAAGCATTTAGAAGTACCAAGAAGCTACTGGACCCAATTCCAAGCAGACATTGATTTAGTTCCTAAGAACTCTTCTTTCCCTGCTTAGCAATAATCCTGGTTTTGGAACAGCAAACCCATTGCCCTGGCAACAATCTGTGATGTCAGAGGAAGTTGGTTCTGACATCCTCAGGGAAAGAAGCAGGAGCTGATGACCCTGGAGCAAGAAAGATTCATATTTCGATGCCAAGTACCTAGTACCAACACTGGAAAAGAGTTCTCTGAGCTCTCCCAGATGTACAGGCCCAGACTGGGCATCTTTTCTGGGCAGGAAAGTGTGAATCAGCATTTTCCCCATCAGCAGCAGCTCCACAGCACCACAAACACTACAGCAAGTCGAATTCAGCACTCGAGTGATGTCTCCTCTTCCACTCCTGACTGCACACTGGGGTCACAGCCCGCAGCACTCGTGTGATGTCTCCTCTCCCACCCCTGACTGCACACTGGGGTCACAGCCCGGGACTGTGGCCAACACCAACCATCCCAGGGACTTCCCCAGAGCCTTAGGGCTCCCCATCTCCCATCACCTGTGGGACAGGACGGGGGAGAAGCTCTGGTTCAGGGTGGGAAGCAGAGGGAGATGGGAAAGGGCTCACCAAGGGGAGGGAGGTGTGATGTCTCCTCTCCCACCCCTGACTGCACACTGGGGTCACAGCCCGGGACTGTGGCCAACACCAACCATCCCAGGGACTTCCCCAGAGCCTTAGGGCTCCCCATCTCCCATCACCTGTGGGACAGGACGGGGGAGAAGCTCTGGTTCAGGGTGGGAAGCAGAGGGAGATGGGAAAGGGCTCACCAAGGGGAGGGAGGGCTGAACCGGTCTGTTCCAGTTACGGAGCTCAGCAAGCGAGAGGTTCATCATTAACTGTCAAACAGCGGTTTTAATCAGCCCTGCTCCTCGGTGGAAGATAGATTTAATATCAAGGCACATTTTCAGAGCCATTAGTTTAATTATGACAGGTGTCTGCAAACTGGATGGCTCCGCTTTCAGCTCTGAATGACAGCGCTTAATTCCACGGGCCCACAGGGGCCACCAGGGTACTTTACAAAAATGAGCTTCCATTAAAGCATAAGTGTTTCTTTCTTTCTTCCTCCCCTTCTTCTTCTTCTTTTTTTTTT
>NW_008651534.1:25645-26667 GCF_000695815.1 Acanthisitta chloris
TTGTTCTCTCTGCTGGGAAAATGAGAGCTGATCAGAAAATTGCCCTTTAGTGGAAGGCAAAATAATTTTCCTTGCCCATTAGGACTTGTATTACAGGTTAAGAAGGCTGTGCCCCATGATCTCTGGCCAGACAGAAGCACAGCAATTTGCTGCTTAACCTTTCCATTATCTCTCTCTCTCCAGTGTTTCCCCAATAAATAGGTAAATAACCAATAATAACAAATAATGGAAGGTTTGGATGCCTATAGGATGCTGCTTACCCCGAGCAAAGACTAAAGCAGGTTACTCTGAGCCCCCCAGACCTGCTGGGGGGGTCACTTTCCTTCAGCATCTGCACATCTCCCACCTCTGGCATCAACCCCTTGTCAGACAAAGCAGGTGCACATAGTACTCATCCTCCTTCAGTATTCAGCTGGCACAGACTGCTCAGATCACAGCACTTCATATGCACCGGTTTTAGGCACCAAAAACCTTCCCCTCATCCTTGCTCCCTAAAAAATGGACGGGCTGAACATGACCATCCTTGGGGCAGAGAGAGGTAAAAAAACCCTACTGGAACTTGTGCAACTTTTGGGAAGTTTGGATTAACTAGCAAAATGCAACTGCTCAAGACTTTCCCTGCACCTCCAGCCCAGCCCTGGAGGTTTATCAGCTCCTGACTGACAGACTTGGGAACGTTTTGCTTTCCCTGTTCCCCCGGGGGGATGGACTCTGTCTCCTTTGTCCCATCCGGTCCCGCCGAGCCCCGGACAGCGGGTGGGTGATGCGCAGGAGGTCGCTGGACCCTTTTCTCCTGCCCAGGTCGAGTGGCTGTGCTGGAGCATCCCGCGCTCTCCCGGCCGTACAGTGACCTCTGCTGCAGAGCACGGCAGCTGCCAGCCAGGCTCGCACATCCTCCAGCTCACAGGCATCTCCCTAGGAAGATGCTTTCCAGCATCCTGAGCTGCTGCTGTGCCTGCTGTGCCCCCCTCGCCTCGCTCTCGCATCCCACAGGGGCAGACCCATCCTACATCAGCTCCCCA
>NW_008651534.1:26699-56056 GCF_000695815.1 Acanthisitta chloris
AGAAAACGAAAGGGTGCAGTGATGACCGCTCAAACTGCCAGGGACAGGCTGCAAACAGGTTCTCACAGCAAGAGGAGCATTGCTCCAGCTCTCCCAAGACTAAATTCCTCTAGACCAGGTTACCTCAGAGTTCTGCCCCAGCATCCCAGCCCTGCCCTGCTGCTCTGCCATCCCTTGGGTCACTGCCTTTGCTGGGCAGCTCTGCAGTGAAACTAGCTTGAAGTGTTCCCAGGCAGCACTGCTCCATAGGAAAATGCCAGCCTGGCACACTGCAGCAACTTGGGCCAGCTGGGTTCAGAGAAGTGCTGACACAGCAGTGGCCAGGGACCAGCAGAGCCTGCCAGCTCTGCAGCCTGGCTCTGCTGCCCAGGAGCCCAGGCTGGCTGGCTCCAAGGGCTGTCGGCAAGAGCAGAGCTGTAGAGCAGTGTCTTTCAGCACAGGGAGCCCCCAAGGCCCTCAATTCCAGCCTCTGTGCAGCCTGGAGTCTTTCAGGCTGTTTCTAAAAGGTCAAAAGGAAATATCACTTCTACTTTTCCCTGAGTCTGATTTTGCACATTGAAGTCTCCAGCGAGCCCTAAACACTGTTATTTCTTACTCCTAATTCACAGGGTCCCTTGTTATCTCCACATGTCCATGACCTTTCCATCATGTGTTTAGGAGCTGATGAATGGGAGTAAAGACATGCCAAACTCATTCCACTTGTGAGACAAACCACACCAGCCTCAAAGAGCGCCAGGGAAATCCCTTCCCACCCAGCACTGCCAGGAGCCCTTCCACCCTCTGTGCAGACATTACTGGGTCTGCCCTGGTATAAAGCAGCAGAACTCAGGTAGGGACAGCTCAGCTACACTGATTGATGTAGCTCAGTATCAAGCAGAGGCTCCTGGAGACCTGCCCTGAGCACTGACAGGAGGGCAAAGCAACTCAGGAGTCTTTTTTGCAACCATTTGTACAATGAACTTGTTTCAGTGATGATGACAAACTCACACATGCAAAACCAGCCTGGATAGACTCTGGCATTCAAAACTTAGAGAGGCTTAGAGACTGGTGGAAGGATTTCAAAAGCAGTCAGGTGGTGGTGGCACCCAGCATGAACTGGTTTTAAATGGAAATCAGATGATAATATGTTTTGGAGGTTTTGTACGGTCCTCTAGCCCCAAGTCACCACCTACACTGCTCTGTAAACACAGCCTGTGGGTGCTGAACTCCAGAAAGCCACTGGATTTCATGGGAAACAGACATTGTCAGGATCCATGACCAAAGTTAACAGCAGAGTTGATTTGATTTCTGCACATTTTTCCAGTTCCTTCAAAATAAAGAGCAATATGTTTCTTGAGGACAGAGTCCCCACCCACCCTTCCCTTTCATCCCCTCTGGAAGTGCCTCTGTTCCTCCCCAGGAGGGGTCTGGCAGGTTCTAGCACAAGAGGAACCTGGGAGAGGCAGCAGAAGTTATTTAAGTGCAAACAGACAAAATTACAGATATTCCAAACAAAGAGCATGGGAACTTGGCAGGAGGAGAGGGTGTCTGAGTTACCAAAGCAGCCATAACTCAAGAGCTGACAAATGATGTGGCTTTGAAATGAATATTTATTCTGCTATTTAATAATATGAACCCAGAGTGTGGAAACTATTACCCTGCTGCATCACATTGTCTTTAGTGCCTCCAAGTCACCGAGGGCCATAAGGACCAGGCACTGCTGTGGTTTGTATAATTCAGTGCCTTTCTTACAGAGTTTTACTGCACAAAAACACATAACCAGCAGGGAAAGGGATTCCCCCACTAGTTTCTAGGCCTTTGTTCCTGGCGTTTTGGAGCTCAGAGAGGCATTGAAGTCACTTCAGAGAAAACCCACCAGGTCACAAGCATCTTCCTACCACTCATTCCACATTGATCCACACATGGGGTAGTTTGGTGCAGTAACATCTACAGTTGGCTCAGAACTGAGCTCTAAATCAGGACACAAAAGGCTTATGAAGGGCCAGAACTTCTGAGCACCAGTGACCCCAGTAGCTCATACCACACCTGAACTGCTCAGGCAGGCAGACTGCAGCAGCACCCACCTGGCTCAGCAAACACCATCTGGACCACAGCCCTGGGAGTCCTGTGGTCACAGCAAGGTGCTGTCCTTCTGACAAGGTCCCTGCACCTGGGAAGGGAGACCAGCCTTCCTCAGGCTGCAGGAACCAGCCTTTGCCAGTGGCCAGGAGCCCTCAGACACGTGTGACCTCCCTTGGCCGTCCTGCTGCTGGCTGCAGGCAGAGACCAGGAGCTGCACAGAGCTCACCCAAACCCAACAGGCATGAAGAAGAGAGAACACAAGTGCTCCCAGAAGTGATGAAATCACTGCTGCTGCAGACAAGCATAGCCTGTTCATCAGATTCTTTCTTTTGTTCCCAGAGCCAACCTGATGCCGAGGAATGTCCTCACTGCATCATGACCCACCACTTCAGCCTCACTGGAGCCAGTCCAGGAGTCAGCCTGTTACTCCCCAAAATCACAACAGCAGCCACTGACACTTACAGCTGCCACTGAAACCCCAAAGCTCCAATATGAGGGCACTGAAGTCCTCAGGCACAGGAGTTCACTAACCTATACTGAGTAAAAGCTGAGGTTCAGACACCACACAGCTCTCCCTTCAGCCCTCCAGAACCAGCAAGGAATCCCCAAACCTTGTGCTTGTTTTTGCTGTGAGGATGCACTTCACCCCCAGTGAGGAGCTCATGGTGCTCACAGCCAGCTGAGGACTCACTGCCACAACTAAACAAGGTACATGAACCACAGCAAAATCTGGTTATCCCATTGCAAAGTGTGGAAACCACAAAATGCTTCTGTGGAGAGCGACTGAAAGAACAGGTCAAGGTGGGTTTTCATTTCCTTCACCTTAAATGCCATGAGGAATCACATGAGGAGCAGCATTTGGATGCTCCAGACTTCAAAGGCATCACCAAAGGGGAAGAGCAGCACTAATCCCTACACATTCATCACCAAGAAGTGACAGGTTGCAGTACAGGCTGCTCGTGGTGGGACTGGTTTTCCTGTTGGAGAATGATGTGAGGAAGCCTCAGCAGCCTGGGCAGGACCCTCACTCCCCACTGTGGCTGCAGGGACAGCCCGGGGAGCACTAGCCACAGGAAAGGTCTCTCTCCAGGGCAGACGCCTGGGCCCTGCACTCAGGTGAAAATAAAACTGTGGAACAAAGCCTGAAAAAATCCCCACAGGCTCTCAGCAAACACAGCCCCACATTACTGGTGCAGTAGTATCTCATTATTTAAGTCAAACACATGATTTTCAGAGAGCTGACTCAGGGCTTTTAGCGCTCAGGGTTGCCAGCACCATGTGCACAAATGCTTTTCAGAGGTCCAGATCACCTGCAATTCACACCAAATTGTGGGGAGCTAGCACTTAAAACAGCAAGCCTGTAATTTTATATGCAGTTGCTGTTTTATTTCCTGCTTTCTGCTCTGACCTTGATATTTTTGAGGTCCCAGATAGATACAGCAAATGGAAAACAACATCACTTTGCTCCCATGCAAAGCTGTTGCATGGCAGAAGAGGTGGTGAATGTTTATGCCTGGTGGCAAACACACAACCCATAAGCCCAAGTAAAAAGCATTACCTGTGGCAAACAGGCTTCTGCAGCAGCACAGGGACGTGTTCCCTCAGAGAAACTGGCAGGAATTTTCTTAAGGTCAAGCTCTGACTCCAGGAGGGACAATAGCAGATTTTACAGGCTGGCAAGGCAGACTTGGTGCTGCTCAGAGCAGTGTGAGCCTGTTCATTTGTCTTTGACTGGAGTGAAAACAGAAAATAGAGAAAGAAAAACAACAAACACATCAACACAACTCCAAAGCCCAACCCTGCAGAAAGCAGCAACAATATATAGGTTACAGTTCCTGCTAAAACAACCCCTCACAGTCTGATTTCATAGGCCACGCTAATTGTTTTTAGGGCAAGCATAATAAAACCCAGGTGATTTGCCTTCAGCAATTCCTTCTTATCTCCACACAGCTCAGGATCATTTACCCACATGGCAAGTGATTCCAACCAGGAGGTTCTGTGGGGCCTGGAGAGAGCGCACGGGGGTGAATGTGTTCCTGCCCTGCAGAAATCAGGGCACTGTCTCACGAGTGTCAGACCTGCTCCTTGACATGCTGAATTCAGCTGATCAACAGCATCAGCAAAACAGAAGGTTTCTGCACTGGGAGCCTTTTTCTAGCTGTTCCCTCATGTTGGGTGATGGACTCATGTTGGGTGCCGGAGCCGATTCTCCACGCAAGAGCGCGGAGCAACATTCCCAGCCTGGCACACATCCTGCCCTCCCCTCTCCCGTGGGCTGGCACCTTCCCACACTCAGTGCTCCACGTGCTCTGCAGGGTCCCATGGTGCCCCAGTGCCAGCCTCTTCTCCCAGGTAACAAGCGACAGGACTAGAGGAAACAGCCTCGAGTTGCACCAGGAGGGTTTAGATTAGTTTTTAGGAACTATTCCTACATGGAAAGCACTGTCCAGCCCTGGCACGAACTGCCCAGGGCACTGCTGGAGTCATCAACCCTAGGTGTGGTCAGAAAACCTGTGGATGTGGCATTTGAGGACATGGTTTAGTGGTGGAGGTTGACAGTTGGACTTGATGATCATAAGATCTTTTCCAACCTTAAGGATTCCATGGCTCTGATCTCAACCCTCTGCTGTGGTGCTGGATGGGAAGAAGAGATGACAACAGGAGTCCCAGTCACCCTGGGATACCTCAGATTCAGGCTCTCAAGCACAAACCTGCTGCTACATTGCTCACCATGCATCCCCAGAGACGAAAAGCACATTTAGTTGGACCAGGTGAGCCCCTGTTTCATCTTCCCATCCCCAGAATCAGCCTGTGCACAGGGCACTCCTGGCTGCTTTTATTAGATCCTGTTTCTCTGTGGGGTATTAAATGTAACACACATTTTAGCTAACTCTGGGGTGCCTAAAGGGCAGAGACAGAAGATGTTTCCTCAGCATTTATTGATATCAGAAGATATATTTGTATTGATGAAGCATTGGCTGTCAGGCTCCCAACAGAAAATCACTCCTGATGCAATAAACCTCACAGCCTGTTCAGCTCTGCTAACAGCAGCCCTAGACCAGCATTTAATTACTATTTCCAGACTGAGAAAGCCAAGCAGCTTGGTAGGGAGGGAAAATATCCACCAGCACCACAGGATCCTACACCGCAGGGATGGCCCTTGGTCCCAGCATGTCCCTGAAGAGGCTGTTTACAGGAGGAGCAACTCATTGCACAGTGTAAGAAAATAATTAAAAAAACCTTCAGAAGGGTTGGGAGCATAAAAATTTCTGGCTCTGTCGTCTCTCTGTTTCTGCAAGCAGCAAAAGATCCATAATTCTCACACTTAATGTAATTCCAAGGCATCTAAAGTGATTTACAGTCAGTTTACTCAATACTTTCAGCTTTATTTAATGTAACAGTTATGGCACATAAAAAGTTTATTGAAAATCCTTTGGGAGTATGATTGAGTAAGAAACAGTCATTGCTAATACCATTACAAGACCTGAAGAGAAGGATCCCAGCATGTTCCCTCAGTGACCTTTCTGGCTCTGTGATCCAGGGTCACACCAGAACACCCTCCCATGCTCCAGAGGGGAATGGTGCCATGGCCCTTCTTCCCTCGTGGGGAGCAAACGTCTTGGGAGACACCTCAGGAGAGCCCCAGGTCTGCCCTGCCTCTCCAGCAGGATGGGATGGGATGGGATGGGATGGGATGGGATGGGATGGGATGGGATGGGATGGGATGGGATGGGATGGGATGGGATGGGATGGGATGGGATGGGATGGGATGGGATGGGATGGGATGGGATGGGATGGGATGGGATGGGATGGGATGGGATGGGATGGGATGGGATGGGATGGGATGGGAAGGGACGGGATGGGATGGGATGGGATGGGTTGGGATGGGATGGGAAGGGAGTTCTGGGAAGCTGAGTGGGGAGGACTTTCCCTCCTGCCAAACTCACTCATTTAAGCAGTTATTTATTCCTATTTGCCATTTGCAGCAGAGCTGAATGTCTCTCTGAAGAGCAGAGGAGCTGTTTTGGGTGGGGTTGGGATGGAAACAGCATTGCAGGAGATTGGAGGTACATGGAATCTCCCCAGCTCAGCTCCCAGAGGTGCCATTGGCTCTTTCAGCATCACCAGTCTGTTAAGCTTCTCCCCACATGTGAAATTGCAAAAGATGTTAATTTGCCTTAGCAATTAACAAACATTATTTTCACCATCATTATAGCAATAACTACGATTTAAAAATTGCCAGCACTGGTAGTGAGAACATCCACAGTGGTGAGCAGCTCTCAACATCAATTTCTGTTGGATGTTCTTGCAGTGTTGGCAGCCCACTAGGGCTGCCTGAAACAACAAAGGATTCATATTTATCTTTAGAGGTGAGGAAACGAACATTAATAGCTGTTCCTGTCGCTCTGGCACCACCTAGAAGCTCCAACCACAGCCCAAACCCAGTCTGGACACATGGCATAAATATAAAAGGCCACAATCCCTCGTGAGGGCACTGGAGTGAGCTCCCAGATCCTCCATCCCTTCTGCCAGGGCTGGATGAAGGCTGGGAAGGAAGGCATGAGCCTGGTTAGTGCCCAGCTCCGTGTGCAGCCTCTGATGCTCCAGGAGATGTGGCACAAAGCATGACCTTTCCTTCAGCTGGGCTGTTCCCAAGAGCTCTTCTCTCAAACCTGCTCTCACACACACCAACCTGCATTTTCCAGGAATGAGAGGTGAAAGGTGTGGCATGGGGAGGTGGGAAGAGCGAGCCAAACCAGTACAAAAGAAGAAATAAGAGTACCCTGAGTAAACTGGAATAAATAGACAGTAAGAGAAAAACATGTTCCACATGTGCATGTTCCATAAACAGAAAAAGGTTACATTTCTCAGATAAGATGGATGATGGATTGTTTAGCTGTATTTGTCAATCAAGTATTAAGACTTGCAGAATTAAAATCAGAGCAGTTCAGAGATGGGTTCCAAGCTCTCCAAAACATCAGGTTTGGCATTTCGATAGCTCTCAAGCTATCATCTCCAGGCACACAAACAGAGAGATGGATGGCTGATTTGGAGAAGAGATGGAGACATTCTTTCAAGACTTTTTTTTTTTTTTCCAAGAGATGATTTGCTTGTGCCAAGAATTCAGCCTGGGGAAAAGTCCAAGTGTAGCATTTCCTCTTGCTGAAACTGGGGCTTGGCCCAAACCAAACTTTGGCTCCTCAGCCCTGCTCTGAGCCAGGGAGAGGGGGATGTGGTGCCTCCAGCCCAGCCCTGTGTCAGCAGGACAGAGATGGGCATAGCCAGGGGCACTGACACCTGCCTCTGCCCCCACACACACCATTTACAGGTGCCCAAAAGTTAATGCTGAGCAGATGGGGGGAGAAAAGCAACACTTCATGCTGGAGCTGGCAGGGCAGGCAGGACAAGTCCACTATTGTTAGACAGAAATTCCTAGAAACAGATGCAGCAAATTCAGAGCTTTAGAGCCAGTTCTGGAGTTTGGGGTCTGCTGGGAGCAGACTGTGTAGCTTATGGATTAATGTACTATTATTACATTACTCTTTAAGCTTCAAAGGTCTGCCAGGAAACCTAAGCCTACTATCTATTGAATGACATTTTAAGAACAAATAATACATTAATATATTTAATTTGAGAATAAACACATACATTATAGGAAGGGATTTTGTCTATGCTGATAAGTCAGTGCCTGACCTTTCCACTGCAATCCCAGGGTGCTGAGCCATGGAGGACCTCTTCCAGCAGCCTCTGCTAGCTGTGAGCCTTCCTCTGGTCCTGCCAGCCCTGAACTGCAGCTGCTGTGCTGTTTGGAAGTGGGAGCTCAGCCCTAATTATCCCTTCGACACTAATCTACAGCTACACTAAATCTTGTTGCCTCAAATTAGTTAATCAATTAAGTGTCAAACCACAAAATGTTACTGATTGTGGCCTGAATTTATTGCCTTGGCACATGTTTCCATCTGCTGCTTCTCTCCCTCACTCGGGTTCGGGGCTGGGAAACTTTGGGGCAGGAGCTTCCCTTGACTCTTCAGGGAAGGATTAATGGGACAAGGGTCTCCTGTCCAGGAAAGGAATAGGAAGGAAATGCAAAATCCTGCTCCTAGGAAGGAATAGCCCCATAAACTGGGATATACTGGGGGCAGCTTTGCAGGGAAGGGCTTGGGGGTCTTGGTGGGCACTGAGTCAAGGCAGCACTGACAAGAGCTGTGCCCTGGCCACAGAGGTGGCTATGGCACCCTGGGCTGTGCCAGCAGGTCAAGAGGGGATCCTTCCCCTCTGCCCAGTGCTGCATCCTATTCTGGGCTCCCCATTCCAAGAGAGACATGGACAGTCTGCAGAGAGCCCAAGGCAGGACCATGGAGATGATTAACCTCAGCCACCCTGTGGTGCCTGTGCCTGGACCCCAAGTCCTTACGAGCTTGATCTCAGCTGTTATGATTACACCAGTCAGAATGTGCCATTATTTGCACAGATCAGCTTGGAAAATTTTAGAAGCTGATCAATTTTGCTGAAAGTCTTTTCAGCTTCAGAGAGAGGGTTTTTTTTGTGTGAATTTCAACAAAAAGATAAAACTGATAACTGCAACATTTAGCTTTTCAAAAGTCGTGAAAATATTCAGCTTTGGAAAACATTTCTGGTCAAAAAATAAAATAGTCTGCTTTCTTGGAGACAGTTTCAGAAATAAATGTCAGCCTTTTAAGTGTGTGTTTGAAAGAGGAAAGTTTTTAAAAAGAGTTTCTTGGGTTTGTTTGTTGTTCTTGAAAAACAACAACAACAACAAAAAAAAAGACTTTTCAAGGGAAATTTCAATGCTCAGGGAAAAGCTATTTTTCATTCAAATGATGTTTAGGAGAAAAATGTTCACTCAGTTCTCCCTGGGGCTAATGTCTGCACCAACGGCGTGGCCAGGGGTTCTCTCTCCCCACTCACAGCTCTGTGGCCAAAGCAAAAGCAGAAGGAGGTGAGGATTGAGTTCTTGGGGTGCCCAGGGGAGATGAGTGATGCTGGGCCAGTTATTGCCACCCTGGGAACGAGGGGACACATCCTGCTGCTCCACACTGGTGATCAGTTCGAAATGTAAATCCAAAGGCCAAGCTTGGGGAGAGGCAGCACAGGCTGGGGAGAGTGGGGGGAAAGATTGCCAAAGCCAGGTTTATTGATCCCCAGTGGAGATTGATGGCACAATAAGAGCAGGAGGCGAAGAGTGATTTTGCTTTTGAAAACGTTGATGAATAAGCACTCAGGGGCAACAAATCGCTGGACTCTGTGGGTGATGGACGGTGGCAGCACAACAAGATGCATTTTTATAAATGGGTGAAAGGAGAGGAGGACTTATTAAAAAAAATGAATGACCACACGTGGCAGGGATACGCCACTGGGGAGAAGGCAGCCATTGATTTATGTGCACTACTGGCATTTGAAAATTCAATAATAACATTGACAAATGAGAGGCAAAGCTGGCCAGAGGACAGCACAGAACTTGGAGTGGAGAAAGAAAATGCCAAGGTCAGGATGAAGGAACAGAAAAACATGCTTATGTTGGAAAGGTTTGGAGTTAACTCATCTATATAAAGACATTAAGAAAAATCACTCCGGGATCAGAGCTCACCATCCTGACTCTGTGGCACGAAAACAGAGGAGGTGTGGAGCTCTGTGGGGATATCTCCTTCCTGGCATGGGGAGCAAGGACCATTTAATCTGCCCCTCCTGCTGTTGATAAGCTGGTCCCTAGTGCTGCCTGGCACCCCCAAATGAAACACTTGGACATTTTGAAGAACTGTTGGCAGAATATCATTCCTGGTGAGCTGAAGGTGATGCCACAACCAGCCCTGGCAGGATGTGGCACAGGGAAACAACCAGATGCAGTGAGGGGGGAAAAGAGACAGAAAGGGGTGGAAGGCTCCCTGGATGTGCTGAGCATAACCAGCAGGGACTGCCAGTGCCAGTGGGCTCCCAGCCCAAGGCTGCCAGTGGTCTGCAGTGAGTGGCCAAAGTGCCTGCAGAAAGGGCATTTCCAGCAAAGCCCATCACCTGAAACCAGCCCATCACCTGAAACCAGCCCAAGACCTCGCACTATCCTCCAGGGGCCAGTTAGAGACTGGTGTATAGTGAGACAGGAGAAGAGATGCATTTCATCCTCATTGGAGAGCAAGAGCTGCTGGAGATATTTTTCCAACACAGTGAGGTCACACCTGGGCAGCAAACGAGAGGAATCTGCTGCTGGCAGAGCTGTCCCATCACATCATGTCACAGCACCCAGATTCTCACATCCCAAAGAGGCAGAGAAGAGGAGCTGCCAGCTTTTCTTGGCTGGGCAAGGCTTACCAGGGCTCTGAAGCAGAGATTTGTCTTTTCTTTCCCCTGTTCAGGGAAGGGTGGTAGGAAAGCCTTGTTGCAACACCCTCTCCTGAACCACAGAGCCCTGGCTCTCACAGGCCCATGGAAAAAAGCACTAATTGAACTCATCAAAGCCATCTCTGCCTCCTGCTTGGATAATACCTTGTCCTGACCAGCTTGCAGAACGTAACATGGCACATAATGTTACCTTAACATTTGATCTACTTAATAAGTCCCCCGTTTTTTCTCTTCCTTGTCTTCTGGCTCCATTACAAATGGCAGTAAAAGAGGAGAGAACACTGGTGAGAATGTGGCAGCGATGCACCTCGCTCTCTCTCACTGCTCCTGGCCTCCCTCCGGGCTTGTACTCATCTATGAAGATGTCTTATCTAAATGCTAGGAGGTCAGAGGTGTGGATGGAACATAATTCTGTGCCCTGGTGTACTTGGCTCAGCAAAGGAGCACTGAGATGCTACAAGAGCTGTGCACAGCCCTGGCACAGCTCTCCGAGGGCAGGGGAAGGGCTGAGGGAGTGTGGCTCAGGCTCTTATCCCTGGGAAAACCCAGGGTTTGGTGCTTGGTGGTTTTGAGCACTTAGAGAGAAGGGACAGAGCCTCTCTAGGGCTCAGCACAAGACTTTGCTGCTGAATGAAGCAAAGGCTTTACACAATCTGCAGCATTAGGACAGCATTAATCCCAGAATAGACCAAACTGGGAGCAGTTCAAGCCTTCAAAATAGGACTTTAGACATCATGTTTGGGTTTATTTCCCTGCCTTTTTACAAGGCAGCTAATTTCCATCCTCAGCAAAGCAGCTGAAGCTCCTGTTCATGGTGCTTTTCTCAGTCTTCCAGCCTGGCAAATCTCCCTGCCAGAGCCAGCTTTAGCTTTAAATATCATCTACTGTCATGTCAGTGAATAGCTGATGTGCAACACTGGCCTGGGTGTTTCAGGATGTGTACCTAAACAAGTTCCAAGCCAACTAATCCTTCAACACCAGGCACAGTCATGCCTTGAATGCACTCTCCTCCAGCCAAAGCCCTCTTTGGCCAGGTGATTTTGGGGATATTCCTAAACGTAAGGCCAAAATACTCATCTCTGTGGAGGTGGATACAGACAAACCTTGCTCTTTCGTGCTACCCTGGCAGAAGTGTCAACAGAAGGATTATACATAATCTCATTAAAATTACAGTGCTGAGAATGGAGTTTGTAGTTCTGTTAGATGTTCTCTATATTTAGATTCCACGTTGCTGTTGCCACTCAGCTCCTCCATATCCAGAATTAGTATCCTTGACAATAATGAGGTACACACACACACACATTTTTGCTCAGTGTGTGAAAGCTCTGAAAAACAACAACATCACCTTGAGTTTCCTTAATGTGAGGATCTCAAAGCAGGTTAAATATCTTCTACAGGAAGGTAAAGTGGAGTAAAAGGGATTTGTTGGATTCACCCAGGTTTTATAGTGAGTCTGTGGATGAAAACAGACTGAAACTCTTGCAGGGAAAGCTGAAGCCCTTTCCAGTTCCTGGCAGATGCAGCTTTACCCCTCCAAAAATCTCTCAGTGAGAGTTTTACACAAACAATTAAGGCTGGCAAGGAGTGCCTAACTCTTTCTGGTTGCTGGAAAACTGCTCTGCTCAAGTTTGACATAACTGCAATAATTAATGAGGGAAAAGTTGAGAAGCTGATAAAATCTGTGCAAGCCCACCCCTCTGCCTGGCCAGGGAGTGGAACGTCGAGAGCTGTGTCAGCAACAGGGTTTTGCAATCCCATTTGAAGCCCTGCAGCTGAGGACAGCATTCATTTGGAGTTTGGACCAGTACTGCATAAGCCTACAGCCCCATCCACAGCTGGTGGGATTCTGCTGCATGAGGATCTGGCCACGGCATCGTACCCCCTCTCCCCTCCAAGGGTGGGAGCAGCTCCTCAGCATCACTCCAGAGCCCATTAAACCAAAAGTAAGATACCTCCAATCATTATTACTCATTTTTATGGCCATGTTGTTCACAAATGACTGAATTTAGCTGTCAAATGTATAGAAAAGAAAAATAAAATCAAAGCACCAGCCATCTGTGCCCCAGAAAGGTTTGTATTGCCCTGGTTGTTTATGGCACGAGGTCTCAGCTCCTTTGTTCCCCACCAGGTTAGTTATGGCGTGGGAAATGAGTGGGTTTCGCTTCCCCATTTATAAGGCTTTTGCATTCCCTCTCTGGTGTGTGCTCGCTCTCTCCCTATATGTATTTTTAGTCCATATGTCTTGGATTGACACATGAAATTGTGTTTGTTTTACTGGTTCTGTCTCTCTAATAGTTTTTCATTGCAGAGGGATCCAATGCTGGTTATTTACTCTGCTCCCTTCCAGTGCCATTATCGCAGGCACTTGCTTCAATCAATCCCCATCCCTGAGAGCTTTGAGGTTCCCTCAACGATCTGAGGGCGAAGGGAACAGGAGCAGGGAGAGCTCAAGCCCTGCCTGGGCTCAGCTCTGGGCTGTTTGTAGAGGCTCAGCTCTTTGAAACCTCACAGGCATCTGTGCTGTGAGTCAGGTCCTCATCCAGGGCTACCCAGTGTCCCTCCCCTGCAGAGCTGCTGCAGCATCCCATGACTGGATGGGATTTATCCTGGACCAGGGCTGGGACTCCCAGGAGTTCTTTCATCATAGAATCACAGAATTTTAGGGGCTGGAATAGACCTTACTGATCATCTAGTCACAACCCCCTCTGCCCTGGGCAGGGACACCTCCCCACTAGACCAGGATGCTCAAGGACTCATCCAGCCTGGATTGAACACCACCAGGGTTGGTTCTTTGTGACTGGAGAGAGAAATCCACTGTCTTAGCCATCCACCTCGAGGCACCTTTGGAGCCACTCAGTTTCCCAGCAGTTTAGTGACTGTTCTCAGAAACTCATGTCCTTTCAGGGCCTCTCTTAAGCAGAGTGTCCCAAATCCAGTGGCCACTTAAGAAAGTCTTGGCCAAAAGGCTTCAAGAACGAGTCACAGTTGATACAACTAAGAGTTCCACTCCATCAGACCATGTAAACACATATTTAGCTCTAAGTGGATAAATAATCCCTCTGCGAGCCACCCACATCGAGCACTTCTTGAGATCTGGCACTGTGTTTTGGGTGAGCATCATATTTTTCCTCTCTCCAGCTCCCTGAAGGAAAGCATAAGCACAAGTTAAAATCCCCGTGACTGCCTCCACTTTCATCCCTGGCCTGAGCTCATATTCTCCAGTCTCACCTGGGAAAGTGCTGTAAACAGCAGGAGTGTAAATCTGCTGAGGCTCCTCGGGCACAGCAATATACTGTGCACTGGGGAGGCCCCTCTGAAACCAAAGCACCGTGTGGGCTGTGGGTTATTAGTGAGATGCTGCAGGAGAAGGAAAGGAGAAATAAAGGGCATCCATGGACCAAATAGCTGCACGGGGGAGCCACCTCTGAGCTCTCCCTCTCTCACACATCTCACACTTTCTGGAGGGACATTTATGAACTCTTTCTCCACAGCACAGGGGTGTCTCAAGTGTGAGCAAGTGAGACTTACTCAGAGGGTAAGTGGTTTGTGATAAGCTCTAGGAGGGATTTACTCCAGCTCCCATCTCCGTCCTCTCTCTCCATCTGCCAGTCCCATTCCAGACCTGTGCAGTCCACCTGGAGCAGGCACCTCAGAACTGCACTTTGGAGCTGTCCAGAGTCATAGAATCCTGGAATGGTTTGCTCAGGGACCTTAAAAGTCATCTAGTTCCAGCCCCTGCCATGGTCAGGGACACCTTCCACTAGAAGGAAGGATATCAGGAGATAGAAGACAGCCATGCTTCAGGCCTCCAAAAGCCAACACTGTCCTGTCTTGGAGAAGTTTTGGTCACCCTAACAAAATCCTTCCACAAAACACCTGATGGACCTGTTCCCCAGCAGATTCCTATAACCCAGGAGAGCATCACCTATCCAGCAGCAGGGCATGGCAAAGGGAGTGGAGGCTTTGGGACAGGTGATGATGCACTGCCTGCCAGGAGGGCAGAACCAGGAGCAGGGATGTCACTGGCACACAGGGATGGTGCCACCAGCAACACCCAGAACACAGGAAGGGCAGTCCCTGCTCTTACCCCAGCCCGAGGCAGCATGTGGCCACCAGCCAGCAGCGATGGGAATGAGAACTCCCAAGGAAAGCCAGCGAGGAAATGAATTCCAGGCAAGTGGCTCGGGCAGGGGGAGGGAAGGGGTGGAATGAGCGTCTCTCTTTTCAAGGCAGCTGGGCTTATTTTAATGGGCAAGGTCAGCAGAGAAATGACCAGGAAGAGAAATCGCTGCCATTACAAATCAGCCGCGATCTTGTATCAATTATTCCCGGCGCAGTTCCCTGCCTTGGGCTGAGGCAAACACGGCCTAATCAGTTTTACATCTACGGTTAATTTTATTGGAAAGAGGAGCCAGCGATGCATCATGGGGCTGCTGCGTGACATGAAAGGTGACCCCTGCCAACTTAATGACACAATACATAACCCTTAATGAAGTCACTATCTTGTCCTTTTTTTGCTGTCTCAGCCTGATGATTTATGATGGCATCATTTTGCTTTGCCCTCTTTTCATTTCAGCTTGACAAAGTGGATGAAACAATTATCTTCGTTATCAGCCACAGCAGTAGAAATGTGATGGTTGAGGATTTCTCCAGGTGCAGGGCCTGAGCCAGGGATCAAGGGAATAGAAAAATATGCCTAGGAATTTTAGGGTTCCCCTTTTCTTTTCTTTTCTCTGACTGTGGCCCCCTGAAGATGGAGGGAGGATCCCACCAAGCCTTGCAAACCCTATACCACCCCGGCAAGAAGTAATTTCAAGAGCTCTCTGGAGCAGCAGAGAGAAGAGAGCTGGGAGGTGTCAATATATTTCCTTTTCCAGCTTTCTTCCATCTCTTCTCCACACACACCTGTACTGGAATGCTGTGAACTGCCAAACTGCCTGACAAAGGTTATTGGACAACTGTGCAGCTATATAAAGGAGGCAATGACTGTGTGTGTTTGTGCCTCCACATATCCACGTGTGTGTGTGTGTTTGTACCTTATTTTATGGATCATTAAAGGCAACACGAGCCTGTGTGCAAACCTGCAGAGCTGAGCCCACCTCTCCATGCTCACAACTTTCCACCAGTGTGCTATAAACCTGCTGTGGCTCACTGTATCTTGGTGCTCTGATCAAAACCACAGCCCAGCTCTTTTTACCAATTTTTAGGGAAAATGTGTCCCTTTTTTCCCTCGGTGCCCACAGAGGTTGCCTGATGGAAGCCTTCTTCCATGGGCAGGGATGCAGATGGAAGCTGACGGCTCAGTGCTTCAGTCCTGCGAGGCAGAAATGACGAAGTGCCCTCGCTGGCCATATGCTTGATGGCACTTGGAACTGCCACAGCAATATTTTTGGCTGGTGCTGCTCAGGGTCTGATGTGGCTGTTGCTGTTTACTCTGTTTACTCTCTCCACTGAGATGATTTGGGATGACTGGAAGCAGACCTTCATAGCACTGCTGAGGCTCATGAACAAATTGCTGCAAATCCTCACTGATTTTAAGACATAAAAAGACAGACTCAGCTCTTCCCAACATGTCCTTTGCCTGCACAGGGATGTTCCTTGCAGGGCCTTTCCCAAATCCAGAGTAGAACCGTTCCTCCAGTCCATAAGCTGATGGAAGCCCCACTTCCACATTCCATCAGCAAGGATGAGCCCAAGAGTTTTCTGCTGTCTCACACTACTTAGCTACTCCATCTTCCTAGTCATGAGCTCCTGGAGCACCTTCTGTCAGCAGAGCTTGGATTTAATTGTTGTTCCAACCCTCAGCCAGATCCATCACACTGTCCTTCTCCCTGCTATGGATTTACATACACTACCTTTTTTTTTAGCTACAATTTTGATGTTTTTGGAAATATAGCCATAAGCCTTCCAGGATTTTACAACCACTTCTTCAGCCTTCTAAGTGTTCCTACTTGTAGGTCAAGACCTCTGTACAATGAAGCAGTCAGAGCAGGTCTAATTAAGTTCTTGTGCCTCATGCCTGACTAATATAAAACATGCTTATCAACCCAGATTCTGTACTGGGGCTCCATCCTCCTCCTCCCAGGGAAGGCTTTCTCTCCATGCTGTGACCTGAGCAGGGTTTCTCAGGGAGGGTGGGGAAGGAATGAGAAGATAAATGTAGTTTGGCAGGACATTAAGGGAAACCACAATATTGCCTTGTAATGCAGCTCCTATCTGATCAGCAGAGTCAAACGGTGCCGGAGTTATGTCTCAAAGGAAGTGGAACCAGCCGCCCCCGTCAAGCTGATTGCCGAGATCTTCCCTGAGATACTCCTTCTGTCTGTCAGAGATACCAGCTGCTGAGGGATTCCCAGCATGTGCTTTAAGTGACCCCAACTGGGCTAATGCAGACCCTTCTCCTGTCCCCATCCCTCAGGCTCCTCTGCCTCCCTCCAGCCTGCTCCCAGGGGCTGCAGGCACACTGCAGGAACGGGGACAGCTTCGCTGGCACGGGAAGGGGGACAGCCCTGCTGGCACTGACATCCACACTGGGCTTTCCTAGCGCGTCAGGGGCTGAGAAAACACGGCCTGGCTTATCTCGGGGAGCACAGGGTGTGGGAGTGGGACGTGGTGATTGCTTTCTCTTCCAGTGGAAGAAAAGCTGCAGCTCTCGAATTGCTCCTTTAATTTCCTAACACCTTCCTCCTGCCCTCGCAGGAGGCATTTCCTGCTCCTCTTGTCAGTTTGGACAGCATCCTAGGAATTCATTCACATGGAAGGTGGGAAATGTGATGCGTTGGCAGAAAACATAGGCAGCAGCAGCTTCGAGTACTTTCAGAATAATCTGCACAAATTTAACTAATTAATTCTCAGAGTGATCCCATAAATTAGCTAGGTCTGAATGCTACAGAATGGGGGAAGGCTGAGGTTACCAGGACTCATGACCCCATCTGGTTTCTACACCAGACCCACCAAAGCAAGGGGTGCTGGATGTGGCCAAGACCCCCTGTACCTTCTTTCCTGGCAGGAGCTCCAGGATGCAGCCACAGAGCTACAAATCCTGGTTAGACTCAGATACATCAGAGAGAGAAGAAAAGGCAGTTGGAGTGACTCCTCCACTGTCAGGATAATTACAGCCAAGATTAGAACCAGTTGGAAAATAGGAGCATTTTACAAATGAAGGAACAACTAACTGTAGGGTAGCTTAATCATAATTAATGGGAAGACACTGCTCAATGAGTAGCTGCATGTGGGCCTGGCTGCGGTTCGAGCCGGGACTGTGATGTATCGCGGCTGCTTTCTAATCCTCTCTCTTTATATGCCCATTCTTTCTCATGTCCTTGCTTTAAGAGCTTCTACAGGTTTTACATCATGGTCCTTGCTGTGGTATCCAAGGGTATTTAACTGCCATGGTTTGATACATGGGCTCTGGATTTGGGAGCAAACAGCAGTGAAGCTTTCTCATGGAAGGACGTGCTCTATCTGCTGGGCCGAGTGCTCCAAGGGTTAACGCATCCTTCCGCTCTGCCTGCCTCAGTCCCCCTGCCAAAACCCTGCTCCTTCGTCTGCCGCTTCCTCCGCGTGTCAGCAGAGGAAATCCGTAATCTCCCAGCTACAGATTTGGGGAACTTTGACATCCCCTAATGAGGTAAACACATTACTGTCATGTACAAACAAACAGCAACAAATTAGCAGCTGACACGTGCGGAAGCGGCGGCACAGCAACACGCGGCACTCGTTACACTCGTTACAGGCAATTAAGGCTGCCTGTGCGACTGCTCACGTGGCGTCGGGTCTCGTCCTGCTCCCAGCCCTCTGCCTCCACCACCACCCTTCATCTGCCTTCTCCTCCTGGGGTTTGTTCCCCCTCTGCCATCCGAGTGCCTTGTCGGTAACTGGGAGTGATGGAGGGTATGGCCAGGTGCAGCACAAGGTGCTACTGGGAGAACTGGGAGAAACAACACCAGTTTGTGGCTGTGACTGCGAGGAACTGGCAGGGCACGCTGTGTGGGTTGTGACTTCCCTGAGCACCCAGTATGGTCTCAGGTCCCAGGATCTTTCCCTCCCCAGGAAAAGGGCTCAGTAGTTAAAACAAGACAGGAAGGAGAGAGAGAACTGGCGGAGAGAGACAGATATTTGACTTTTGTTTTAGCAGCAGCCTCTCTATTAAGTGAGAGCCAGGACAACAGGCCCACGGTCAAAGGGCTTTATTACTGTAATTGCTTTGCAAGGGTGAAAGCCTCTGGATAAGAATCCAAATCAGTCATCACTCCGAATAATAATCATGAAAAAAAGATAAATAAATAAAGGTAGGATCCAGCCAAAAAAGAAGCTCACATTATCAGCCATTAAACCAATAATCCATTAGTGACCAAGGTTGCTGAATAATATAGTACTTTCCCAGTACCCATAATTTATACTGCAGACTAGAGAATAGACACGATTATTAGAGTGAGGGCTACTGGATGACACATGATGCATGACCGCGCGGCATTGATCTTCACACAACAGGAAGGTGTCTAGACGGGGAGATGTATGGCCGCGCGATTCCGAGCGGGGCATATTTCATGCGGGGCCTAATGGAGTGGTGGAGGCCGTGATGGATGACTCGCCTGGTTTCAGTAGCAGCACAGTTATAGCAGTGCTAATGCGTGACCTCTCCCGCTCCCCGCGTCCTTCATTCACTCAGGGTGACCTCATTTAAAGGGATGGAAAATGAGAGGCGCGGAGTGCGAGGGGGAGGGAAGAAGGGGGAGAGAGGGGAGGAGAAGAAGGGAGAATAAGAAAAATAAAAGATAAGGAGAGGGCGTGATGTAAATGAACAATCTCTCGTGAGCTTCTGCCCTGCCTCAGGCTCACGCCAGCGCTGGTTGTTACGGGGCTGGTTCTGCTCCTGTTTGGGCAGGACCACTCCTGATTTACACAAGTGCTACTGAGAGCACAGTAAGCCCCTCAAGTTCAAGTCTCAGCCTTGCTCAGGGTGCTGCAGCTCATGGGACTGGCCTCAAACTAGCACCATATCCCACCCTATGGCAGGCCTGACTCTGATGAGAGCAGTTGACAAACAGATTCAGAACTGATGTCTACTCCCCTTATTAGTCCCTCCACCTCAGCACTGGAACCCTCAGCCCTCCCCAGCAGCTGTTCTACCATCTGACCCTCAGCTACCAGCCTTGAAACTTCCAGGAGTTTCTTTAATGAAAACAGAAATCCAGGTATTTTTAAGGCATTTTTTTCATGTTTTCACACCTAACAATACCACTTTCTGATGGAAACCACAATATTGTTGATAAGAAATATACCAAGACTGATAAAACAACAGTCCCAAGAGCTCTGAACTGCTTTGTCTGAGGAGATGGAGAGCAGAGCCCAGGATGGAGCCCAAGCCCCACAGCCCACTCTGCATATGTGGCACAGCCCTGGCCTGCAGCTACACCTAACCATGACACAGAATGGATCAGCTGCTTCCTTCTTCCAGCCCTCACTGGATGCTCATGGCTTCTTCCATGATGAATTTTGCATTTTGGTAATGAATCCTCCAGGGTCCCCAAGGTTAAATTAAATGATCTGCTAAAGTTAAAAATGGAGTTGATAAAAAGGACCTGTTTGTTTTCTCCCTCCTATTTGGATTCTACTTTCCTTATCTCTTGTTCATTGTTTTGGTTCTCCTGGATTAGTGCCCAGGACTGTTGTCAGCCTGTGTATCTGTACAGAGAAGAGACAGCCTCCACCCCAAAGCACTTCCATGCTCAGTAGTGAAGACAGATGGATAAGAGGAAAGATGATTATTGCTGTTCAGAAGTAGGAACCTGAAGCCCATGGAACATACATCACTGCTCATGGTTGCAAGGGAAAGGCCAGAGCAGCACCAGGAGCTGAGCTCTTGGGGCTTTAAACACAGGAGCATCCTGTCCTCTTCCTGACAGGCAGCACTAAAACTGGCCATGCAGGAGGCTGTGGTATGGCAGAGGGAAACAGCTGCTTTTTGGGTCCTTGGAGAGTCTCTCAAGTGACTCTACCTGTCTCTGTCCTTAGCCCTAAACTGCACAAAACCCATATCAGCACACAGATATCCTGGGTCCTAGGCCCTCCTGGGATCACTGAAGCTCCTGGAAAGCTGTCTCACTGCCCACTACAACAGCTGTGCATCTCCCTTCCCCAAACCATGTTCAAACCCACACATACCCCTACTCCTTCCCCAAACCATGACCAAATCCACACATACCCCTGCTCCTTCCCCAAACCATGACCAAATCCACACATACCCCTGCTCCTTCCCCAAACCATGTCCAAATCCACACATACCCCTACTCCTTCCCCAAACCATGTCCAGATCCACACATACCCCTGTTCCTTCCCCTCCCCCCAAAACCAAATCCACACATACCCCTGCTCCTTCCCCCAAACCCATGTCCAAATCCACACATACCCTCTGCTCCTTCCCTCAAAGCACATACAAATCCCCATACATCCCTTGCTACGTTCCTTCCCCTCCATGTAAGGGCTCCAATTCCCTGAGCTGCCTGGGAAGAAAAAGAGAGAATGGCCATTTACTGTGTTTCTTTTACCATCTGGGCTTATTAAAAACTGCGCAGCAAATTACAAACCCATGTCCAAATCCACACATACCCTCTGCTCCTTCCCTCAAAGCACATACAAATCCCCATACATCCCTTGCTACGTTCCTTCCCCTCCATGTAAGGGCTCCAATTCCCTGAGCTGCCTGGGAAGAAAAAGAGAGAATGGCCATTTACTGTGTTTCTTTTACCATCTGGGCTTATTAAAAACTGCGCAGCAAATTAAAAATAGGTGGGAACAAAGATGGGGGAATGACATAAAGGGTTGCAGAAAATTCTCTGTGTACTTTTAAAAGCTGGAATTGCCATATGGACTGGCAGAGAGACATGTTTTACATTTCCACTGGTACATGACTGACATCATTTAGCATTAACTTCTATTTGAATAAAATGGTAGTAGACATTTAGGTAATATTACAGGGCAATAAATGTTTTAAAGAGCCTTGGGGGGATGCTCTTGAAACACAGTCCAGACCAGAACTCTAAAAATATGTCTTAATATATATTAACCTCTTTTAGGACTTTTGGCTCTCAAACAAATAATGGAGGATAGAGGGGTTTTTTTCCCCCTTCCTCTTTTACTCTCCGAATTAAGAGTCCCCAGCTATATTTCTCTTTTTTCCTCTTTAGCTGTGCTGGGAAGAACATGAGGGAATGTAGTTAAAATTCAAAAAGGTTCCCCTTTATCATTACCATGAATCAACACAATAAATGAGCCCCTTCAGAGCACGGTAATAAGAATTTGATAAATCATCAGCCAAAAATTAACTAGATGTCAAAACAATCTTTGGGAAGTGTGATGGATTAGGGGCGATAGTGGCAATTAATCTCCCAGCATGAGTTCACAGGAGAGACTGAACGCTGGGAGATGGATAGGGGGGAGACCAAGGCCTCACAAGGTCAGGACACTGTGGAAAGGAACGAGAGAGCAGAGAGAGACGGAGAGAAGAAGAAAAAATTCCACTGAGTCGGCAATACTCGGCCCCAGCAGCCGAGGTAGAGGTCGGTCACACGCCTTTGAGAACCTCTCTGTCTCCAGCTGCTCTCGGTGATGAGGCAAGCACTTTCTGCTCCCGTGACAAATGCCACAGCCAGCTCACGGGGTACAGCACTCGGCTGGGGAGAGCTGAGCGTGGGGCTGTGCTCCTCTGAGCCAGGAACAGGGCGGCTGGAGGGATGCTGGAGGGAGACAAATCCTCCTCTGCTGTGGGAACACATCCATACAGCCCTGGCAGTGGGTGCATGGCTTGACTGATTCTGCCTGAGCACAGGAGGGAAGTGCCACTGCAGTCATAAATCCCCATCCAGCTGGAGAGATCTTCCTCAGGCTTCCACCTCGCGGGAAGGTTTGTGGCCCCATCGGAGGCAGCTGTGACCTGGGGCAGTGCTCCTGCCCTGTCACCATCCAGTGGCATCTCCCACAGGCTGGGGTTAGCAGGACCCTCTGCCCACACTGGGAGAGCCCTGAGCAGGAAGAGTTTGCAGAGCAGCACCATTGAGCCATCGCAGTGGAAGGTCCATAGCTCCTGGTGTGCAGGCATTTAGGATAAGCCACATCCTGGAGAGGCAGAGCCCTTCCACTTCACCTGTGCTGGTGACTTTTGCATCTCAGATCCTAAGAGCAGCACAGGCTCCCAGCTCAAGTGAAGCATTGTACAGTGAAAATATCTCCTGCGAGTCAGTCTCAGCCTCTCTGTGCTGCCCCAGGCAATTGCCTGCTCTGCTGCCGTGGTGCAGCTCACCCAGCACAGCAGCTACTCCCCACTCTCCTTCCCCATCACTTCCAGCCCTCGGTGATTCTGTGTATAACAGCCTCTCTGCTCTGACCGTGGAGCTGTGCTGGCAGGGCTGGGCTGGATCCAGCAGTGATGTGCTCTGGGGGTGCTGGCATGCACTGCCAGCCTTGCCCAATCTATGCTGTTCCTTCTTTCCACAAATTCTGTCACCCGGAATCCTTTGCAATCCAAAGAGGGGAAAAAAAGGGTGATGAAAGCAAATACCAAGTCAGGCATCGCCTGGCGAGGCTCTGCTGGCTGCTCACACTGCTCCAGGCCTGGGGGCATGGAGCTCCCAGTGCACCTCTCCCAGCAAACACCCAGCCTGACACCCACTCAGGATCAGGGTGACATGGGGGCTGGGACGAGCCCACACTTGGCTCTTCTTAGGAGGGACAGTGACCACAAGAAAATAAATAATCCCTGGATCCTCTGCAGCCACAGTGCTGCAGTTGTTTCATCCCTCTGAGCCTTGCAATCCTCTCCCGAGCTGTTTAGCAGCTCTTCTCACATTTTCACTGCTGGAGCACTGTTGGCTTTGATACACACTGTGCTCTTCCCTCAAGCGACAAGGAACAAATGTTGCTGCCGCACCGAAAGCGCCCGTGGGGTGAGGGAGGAGAGCCTCAGACTGGCTGGAAGTGGCTGTGGTGGCAAGTGTTCCCCATGGACCACCTCCCCACTCCATGCAGAGTATGAGGAGCAGGAAACAACAGCCAAGGACAGTGTCTTGGCTCCCCAAAGGTTCCTCTCCTCCAGCATCACCCTGGCTCACTCTGACACCCACTGAGAGGGTTTTGCTGCTGACGCCCCACGGGCCACCGAGGATGATCAGGCAGCAGGGAGGAGCACTGCACAATCCCATTGCTCTGGCTGTGACCTGAAGGCCTCTCAAATGACTGAGGAGCACATACAAGTGGCACTTTGAACCTGAGCTGTAAAAGTGGAGCTTGGAAGTAGCAATGGTCGTGAAATGAAGGCAGAATTGGGAGCACCAGTGAAGCGAGATGTGATAGGCAAGCTGTGAGCTCTCCTGCCTCAGCCCACTGGAGGGGCTGTTTATGGACTGAGATAAAGATTTGAGTTGCAGCTGTGGTCTCATTACTGTTAGACCCAGCCTGTTGGCACTGGTGTGGCACAGAGGGTCAGTTGTGCTGAGGCCCCACTGCAGTAGATGTTCTACAACCACCACACATGATATGTTCCTTTTCCCGGAGAAATTAACATCCACAGCAGGTCACAAACATTGGCAGCAGCAAGTTTTGCTCTTTGGTCAGATGCCTCATGGCCAAGTACTGTCGTCACTGCTGTAGGGTGTGGGGTCAATGCACTGAAGCAGAGAGAATTAATTCAGATTTATGCACTTAAATAAATGGGTTCAAGTGTCTTGAAACAGAGGTGGTACAGCCTGGCTTAAACATCACTGCTCCTTGCTTGCAAGGGACAACAAGCTGTGCAGCAGTGCCAGGGAGGTTGTGATGAGAAAGTCATTGGGTTCTCCATTAAGATAGAGCAAAATATTTGCTGTGGCACCTGAACATGCATATCCAGCTCAGTAATGTCTGCCAGGGTGGTCTGATGGCCATTTATTAGTGAGGTAGGGTTACCTACTGGAGGAGCTCTCTCTTCCCTATGCAATTTAGCTGCTATGTTAATAGAAACTCAGTTATACAACAGGACTAACTCATTATTACTCATTGTTAGAGGAAAAGCCTCCACAAGCTCCGATTGCTTCACTCCTTCACATTCACACTGTTGATAACACCTTTCTTAAATATTTGCATCCTTAAGAAGCAGCAGAGGGTTGGTTGGGTTTTTTTTGCATCCTTCGTGATTTTCCCTGGGCTGCTCATACAGTTTTGTATAAGAGACAAATGCCTGGCAAATGTTGGGACACTGCTGGCTGCTTGGTGCATATCAATGTCAGAAGGATTTGGGAAGGGGGAGAGAGAAGACAACACCCGCCCAGCTGGAACGCTCTCCCAGAATGCCTGTCTCTTCTCAAGGCAGACAAGGCTTGGATAGGACAGATGTTTCCACCCAAAAGCAGATGTGAAGATGTTACTTTCCCAGGGAGGAATGTGGTGGGGTTTATTGTTAACCAACAGTCCCCACATGACAGCTTCCCTTGACCAACAGTTGGAAAATCTGGAAAAACATAGAGCCCTCTAATCCAAGTGGTGGCAGGAAACAGGCAGTCCTGATGGACTCTGCTGATTTATTGTTATTAATTACAACCTGGAAATGACCAAGAACATCTGGGAGAGCCAAACGTGGAAGAGAAAGAAAGTCTGAGCAAAGGGGCCAAATTTTTGATTCCATGATGGGCTTAACGTGCTGCTGAACTTCAGGAGCAGCAGCTGGAAAGGCTCCTCAGGCTCTGTGAGGCAGCAGAAAGAAGGGTCTGGTGGTGCAGTGGCCAATGGAGCAAGAGAGGGCTGCACAACCAGCACCAATCCTGCAGCCCACGTGGAGCACGAGGAGTAAGGGACAGCCCTTGAACTAGAAGCACTGGAGCTGTATGAGCACATCGCTGAGCCCCAGAAGGTGATGTTGTGTCCCTCTGAGCCTCCCCACCCAGCACTGCAAGAGTGAGCAGAGTATTTAAAGCACCTCATGAGCCACGTGGCAGCACAGGAGCAGCATCACTGGTCACCCAGTCTGTCACTGCTGTGTGTGCAGCCAGTTTGGGTGTGCAGCAGACACATTGCACTGCTCTGCTCCAAAAGCACCGAGCCCTGGGGCTGTGCAGGGGAGCTGCAGTCAGTACTTCATCACATCGAGTCTCCAGCTACTCTGGATTTGGCAGGTGCACGTGGATTTTGCTGAACTGAGAGACCTGTTCAACTTTACTAAAAGCTTTGGATTTCTTGAGTCCTTTTGCTCTATAGAACTTACACACTTCCAGATTTTAAACCAAACACTGAATCAGCCATTACCTAGTTTGAAATAAGACATTCTCTGCTGCCAGCCCCACCTCGGGACACATGGACACTTTCCCACCAGGTACTGCAGAGCTCAGGCTCCTGACACACACAGCTGTGGTTATCCCACAACCTGAGAGCTCATGAAACATCTGTTTATGTTTTCAGAGCAGTATGAACATTGTCAGACCGTGGCAAATCTGCTTAATTTTCTTAGACATATGTATAATACACAAGCCAAAATACACTTGAAATAGGACATGTCAGAAAATAAACAACTATTAACTAATGAAATATAAAGGAAGTTGGTTCCTGCACTTTCTCCCTCCCACACACATCCCCTGCAGCCACAGCTCAGTCATCTCCTCATGACTCCCTGCTCAGCCTCACGCCCAAAAACTACTACAGGGAAACACAGATGCCTCCACTAGCCGAAGTGTCCAACCCTTTCTAGGGAAGCTTTCAAAAAAGCACAATATCCATGTGAAAAATCAGCCTCACGTACCCTCTCTACATCTATAGATTTGTAGAAATTGAACCTGAACAGGTTATTTCCACCCCTGCCCTTTTCCTAATTTATTTTGTGAGGTATATACTGCTGAAACCAACTTCTTGGAGGTGAGGAGAAGTGCCCCATAATTGGGAACAGCATCTCCAAGGGGCTTTTCCAACGAGGTGCAGATTTCTCTGGCACATGTTGTCAGAGCTGAAGGCAGCATAATGAAGTCCAGAACTTTTAGGTTTCCCCTTTAATATATCCATCATGTCTAGATCCATTATTGACATGTTGACTTTCTTGTTTCTGATTTAAGCTGCCAGACTCGGTAAAATTGCCTTGACAGCTTTAGCATTTGTGGCAGAACACTGACATGATGTTACTTACATCTAATTAAAGTTGAGAGCATAATAAACAATCTTGGGATCCTAGCAACCCAATTTCCTCGGGTATTGAGTTTGCTGGATCTTGACCCGAGTTCTCTGGAGCTCCAGCAAATTCTGTGACTGACCTCCCTGCTCCGAGGGTGCTGCTTTGGAAATCAGGGCTGGACAACACGGAGAATGCACAGTTTGTCCAAGAGATGGGGAGTGCTGGGGAGATGGGGATGGGTAGCTGGTGAGGAAACAGGGACCTGTGAGATGCTGGAAGCAGGTTCCTAAGGCCATTTCACCGAGGAGAAATGGGCCGTGGGTTATAGTTAATTAGCAACGTGATGAAAGCAAGCAAAGGAAAATTTAGACTGATTACCAGGAAATCTCTCCTCTGGTGAGCTCTGCTGGGCTGCAAAGTACTCTCTGGAGTGAAGCAAAGCAAACCACATTGCCTGAGTCGTTGAGAACTGGCTGGACACTGGTGCAGAGAGCTGGGGAAGTGTTCAGGGTGGGAGGGGAGTGTGAATGAGGTGATTTCATAGGAGCAGGTTTTCTATTACTACTCCATAAGGTCCTGGAAACCTTAACTGCATCAGTTCATTCTCCTCTCCTGTGCTGCCTCAAACCCAGGCTGCTTTACATGGAAGTGCCTATCACAGTGTAAAACTACACACTCACAAGAGAAATTAGTTCAGCTGAGGGCAAGATCTCACCTTTTCTTCTGGTGAACATTGGTTTGTTATTAATTTTGTTACTGTAACAAAAGAATAAACCTTGCCATACCCAAATGAGATTCTCAGAGCTGACTCAGCCAGCAAAATCAGCATTTTTTCTTGTCTGCAGTGAATCAAAAATCACTACTCACTTGTGCAGAATCAACTGAAATTTGAGGTGAATTAAATCCAAATTCTCCCTCTGTTCCTACAAGTGACTGACATGTCTTCTTTATTGCCAGTTTCTTGAGTGCTATTGGACTGATTTCTCCCATTTTCACTGTATCTCCTCATTCTGCAAAGTAGGGCAACAACAACATTTCACATCTCTTGCAAAGACTCAAACGCAGAGCGACACCCTCTCTGTGAGTCATTAGAGCCACTGAACATCGTTAGAGCAAACAAAGGTGAAGTTGTATTAAGCTAAATCTCAATGAAATATGTTCTAGTTCAAGCATGTTAGCTTGCATTTGTGCATATGAAGAGCAACTGCTGAATCACAGCGAGGTGATGATGCATCTGACATGTCAATAGATAATCTTTACTGACTTAGTAAACCAGTACAAAGGCTGTGAGTGCTCTTAATCTCTTAATTCAGTTTAAAACAGCCTGAAACTGAACCCCATGTTCTCACAATGGTTTGCTGCATTGAGAGAGCTTTCAAGACTTGTCTTTAAAAACTGAACTTCTGGGCACAAAGCCCTGGAGGTGAACCAAAGCATGTGCACATGGTGAGAGACAGGACCTGTGAGTCCAGGTCATTGCTTGCAGGTACCCTGGTGCACCCCAGTGACCCCAGGAACATCTCTGTGCAACTGCTCCAAGTGTGAACTCGTAGGATGAAAAGAGTATTTTACACTTTGGAGGACACTGAACTGTCCATGGATTTTGCAAATCACTGTTCTGACTTCCACACTCAGCAGAGAGCAGCTATTGACCAAGTGAAGTGAAAAGCTTGGGGGTTATTAAGTCTCATGGCAGAACATCTCCCTGGGACTCATATGGAGACCAGTGACATCACTCCTGGTCAGCAGCCCCCTGCTTGTGGCTTCACTGCTGTGGGGAGTGGGATTAATAATCTGGGGCTGCACATCCTGCCTCCTCCAACTGGAGCTGGCATGGAGCAGGGAGGGGAGCTCAGCTACCTGATGGACCTGGCTGGAAGCAGCCACTGCTGCCACAGTGCTGCAGGGAGAAGCCTTTCCCAAAGATGGCACTGAGACCTGGGAAGGAAAGGACTGCAGGGGGAATGCCTCTCTGCTCCTGGAAAGTGAGGGAGGATCCAAGACCCCCATCCCATCCTACCCCAGCAGCCAGGGAAGGCAGCCTTGACTGGGCAAGAGCCTGGAGATGCAGAGGAGACAACTGCTTGCAGCATTCACTCCCTTCCAAGCTTCATTTCCCATTTTAGCCCTCCCTGTTTCCCTATGTCACATAAACCCTGTCCTTCATCTCAGCCTGCCTGCGGCACGGCGTCCTTGGAGCAGGCAGTACAGACAGACACATGGCAGAGGGACAGCAGAGGAAAAGGAGCACAGTTCCCAAATCCTATACCAAAATCCCAAATTTCCTAAATCCTTACAGGTTGCACCCTTCTCTGTTCCCAGAGCTCCCCTGAATTCACTGCGAGGAGTGGGGAACAAGGACCAAACCCCCAACTTTGGCTGCAGCATTTCCTCCCTTTTGTCCTGGCTGGGGCCCACTGCAGTCGCCGATTGTTCTGAGCCTTTATTCCTCACTTTCAGACTCTTGTTCATTTCCAGCTGGGCTGTGTGTGCTCCAGCGCTGCAGTGGGAAAGGTGGAGCGCGGTGACCCCCAGTCATTAATCACGCTGCCTCGGCCAGGGCTGCTTCACAGCCAGGGCCTGATTATTGGCTCTGGGGAGCTGCGTAATAAAACGACGAGGGGAGTGAGTCCATTTCCTGCCGCCAAACTGCTGACATTAATTCACACTGGGGGGCTCGGGGGAGGCAGCCGGAGGGGGAGAGCGGGAAAGGGGATCTGTCCGCGCAAGGAAAACGCCGCAGGATCCGCGTGCCGTGGCCCAGCTGTTGCGTGTGTGTGAGCATGCGGGTAACAGCACAGCCCTTTTACACATG
>NW_008651534.1:56077-59089 GCF_000695815.1 Acanthisitta chloris
GTAGGGAAATACGGGTTCACCAAAGACTAGGTGATATCTTGGTCTAAACCCATGATCCAACTCTTGATCCTCCATCCCTTCGCAGGTCCAGCCCCAGCCACTGGCTTTATCCAGACTGATGCTCACACGACTACATCTAAAAGCTCAAGTCTTTTCAGTCGTAGCCCTTAAAAAAATTTGGTTAACACTTATAAAAGTTTATTAACTAGATTATCTCAGATTTATCTCAGATTCCCAGTCTGCAGCCCAGCTTAGAAACCCCAAACTAAACAACCAGCAGCACCGTTCCGAGTTTAGACTGCAGGGTGTGAAGGGGTTTACCTCTGGGCAATGAGCTGTGGCAGCAGGAAGCCGTGTTGCCAAATACCTGCCATGCTTCCAGGGATGACAGCAATCCATCCCAACTGCTAGGAGAAAACAAAACAAAGCCCCACACCTCTACCACAGGATCAACACTGGAAGTATTTATAACTGAGATCCCAGAGTCCCGGTGTCTAGGAGAAGTGGGTGATTGCATCCTGACATTCTTACTGCCAAGGAACAAATGGGATGGCAAGTACAACTGGTAACAATTTTCTAAAATTGCAGAAATTTCTCATTCTTTTCTTTTTTTCCTGAGTTGATAATTCTTTTGTCCTGACTCTAGACATTTCGCTAATCAGTTTATATCATATGGGAGCTATCAGCAGAGACAGTCAAGCCTGGGGATATGTAAAACCTTTCCATTGCCTGAAGAATCCAAGGAGACCTTTGACACTTGCCAAATTCCCTTGCAAAGGAAGGGTAAGGGAGTAAAGTCAGAGCCAAAATCTGCAAAATCGTTTCTTCGTTAACCTTCAGATAGAATCTTAGAAGTTTCCTCTGCTGATATCATGTTTTCATGGGGCAGCAAGGGACTGTTTTGCTAAGGCCACTTCTTCCCATGCTGTTGGCTGTGCCTTGCCCACTCGTCTCGCCTGGCCATCTGGCCCCTTGGCTTTTCATGGATGGCTGCTGCAGAGCCAAGCGTGTGGACCTTCAGGGTCTGTTGTAACCTGCCAGGTCAGTGCTGAGACTGAGCAGGCAACATGGCATGGGAATGGCAGCAAAAATAGAAACACCTCTGTCAGAGCATGGACAGTTTTCTGGAGCAATGTCCTCTGAGACAACATCATTTCAACAGACCACTTTGAGCTGAATGTGCTGCCCAGGGAGGTGGTGGATTCACCATCCCTGGAGGTTTTCAAGATGAGACTGGATGTGACACTTAGTGTCATGGTCTAGTAATAACGGTAGGGTTGGACTCAATGATCTCTGAGGTCTCTTCCAACCCAGCTGATTCTATGAATACAGGTATTCCTGCATCCTCTAATCTCCTAGAAAAAAACAGCCCACATGGGGTACCACAGGAGCTTCTGCTCCACAGTCCAATGCATCTTTCCCCTTTTCTATTGAAACAAATGGAACATGGAAATTGGGAAAACTGAACAAAGTCAATTGGAAGCAACAGGCCAGAACCCTCCACTCTGAGCTGGCAGAGCTGAACTGCCACTGCTGCAGTCACAGTGCTCTGCAGCCACAGAGCTCTGCAGCCAGAGATAACTCACCGTGTCACAGATTATCCCAAGTATTGATCCCTGGGCAGTGTGACACTGAGCCCAGTTCTCAGCCCCAGCACTCAGCCCTGTGGTGGCTGCACCAGCAGGGCCCCAGCGCTGCCGTGTCAGGCTCCAGGCTGGGACTGAAGGCAGCCAGAACATCAAGGTGTGCCAAGGAAATAGCATCAAGAATTCTCACGTGTGCATCTGAGCAAGAAGTGCCTGATAAAAACAGACCCGTTTGCCATTGCAACTATATCAAACCTTCCACAAAAAGTCACTTTGAGGTCACTGTTTTTGTCCAGTATTTCAATACATTAAATGCAATTACTTCATTGTTGATTTACCTGTCATTAGAGGCATGTGTTTGAACATGATTTATTGAGTGAGTTTTGTGCCAGTTGACTTGCAATAGATTGCACAATATTCAAAAAGGCTCATTTGCTTGGCATTACATTAGAAGCAGGGTGATTGCAACACAAAGCAATGTAAATGAGTTCTGAGAGGCTCCATCATTCATGTTGTCATGTACTGAATCCTATTATTATTTATTACCATAATTGTACTGTGTTTCCTGGGGCGATAAATTAGGACTGATGGGTCCCGCTGACAGCCAAGGACTGGACTCGCTCTATATAATTTAATAGGGATACTGTTGGATCTCTCTTGGAGGAGACTTAGGAAGGAATTTAGTAACTAAGCAAAATCCTTTCTTAAAAAAATTAAAAATAAAATAAAAGCAGTGAGGTTTCCCCCCCCCCCACTTCTCCCTTGGCAGCAATTTAAGTCTTGATAAAAGCTGCAAAGGAAATGGGAGCACTCTGTCTTTCATAATAGGATTGTTAAAAAAAATCACTGCCCTGTGTCACAATCTGTTTTCTGCTCCCTGCTGACAGGCAGCCTCCCGCGCTGGGAACAGAGGGACAGTGGATGACTTAAAGGGACAGCAGTGACAGCTCCTGACCTCCAGCACACCAGCTCGGCCCACCCCTGCACTGCCAGCCAGAGCTGTTCTCCAGCGATGGCTGTGGGGAAGGAGTGAGGCTCCCCCCACATCTCACACACGGCCAGTCACTAAATGTCATCAAACCAGCTTTTCCTGAAGTCCCACAGGCTGCTGATGGCCTGAGGGATGTTCCTTCCCACCAAGTAGGTCCCAAAGACTGGGGGTTTCCCAAAGTTCTCTGTGGTCTTTATGACCCATCGCTGCTCCATCTCTACGCCCAGAGCCCGCTCTGTGGTCTTTACGACCCACCGCTGCTCCATCTCTACGCCCAGAGCCCTCATTCCAAGGGTTCACCTGGAACCTTCCTTCCAGAGGTTCACTCTGAGCCCTCCTTTCAGGGCTTCACCTGGAACTCTCCTTCCAGAGGTTCACTCTGAGCCCTCCTTTCAGGGCTTCACCTGGCACCCTCCTTCCAGAGGTTCACGCTGA
>NW_008651534.1:59136-76030 GCF_000695815.1 Acanthisitta chloris
TCCTTCCAGAGGTTCACTCTGAGCCCTCCTTTCAGGGGTTCACCTGGAATCCTCCTTCCAGAGGTCTGCAGGCAGCCCAAGTTACTCTTTTCACCAGAAGCCTCTGTAGTTCAGATCCTGGGGATGTTTAGGAATCAGGTTAGTAACAACCTCCCAGCTGATGTTTGTTCTTTCTGCTTAACCTTTCTTGCCATGCACTGGAATTCTCAAGGCCTGAGGGGCTACTCCAGGACTCAGCACCAAAAACCCTCTGAAGAACAAACAGCACAAAGATGGGATCATAACTCCAGCACAGTTTGCAGCCACTACCTGTTGGAACCAAGCAGTTTGCTTCTAGCCTCAGGTGCTCCAGGGTGTGAAAGACAAGGAGGAGGCACAAAACTCAGCTCTTATTTTTAATTCAGGCAATGAAAGCTCTGAGTGGGATGACTACAGGGGAAATAAGGAAAGCAGGTCTCAGGTTCTGGTATCCAGATTAAGACTGAACAACAAAATTCTTCTTTCCAAGCATTTAAACACCTCCAGTACTCATTTTTATTTCTACACTTCTTGTAAAGAGACTCAGAGCTGCAGAACCTCAGAACTGTTGGACTGGAACAGGCTAATGGTCCCTACAGTCCTGTATGTTGTATTTGTGAGCAACCAAATGTCCATAAATCCTCCTAGTGGACAATTTTATGGAATAATCAACACATCAGGGATATTTCCTTCTAACCTTCTCTGAGTTAGTGACTGGCTTATGCCCTGAGGCATGAGAGCTTATTGACTGGATCCATCTCTTGTTCAAGTCAATAGTTATCTGTCAATTCAGGTCAATTCAAATGAGATTTTATTGACAGGAAAAGCTACACAAAATGTTGCCAAAGTGTGAGAAAATGACAAGACACCCCTACCTTCCTGGAGCCATCTGTCAGAGATAGGTACAACCTGCACTGGTTTTACAGAGAGACTTACTCACAGCTTCATTGAATAGAAACTGTCCTTGATTTGGCTTCATTGACTTATCTGAGCTGAGCTATGCTCAGCATAAACAAGATCCATCCTGCTTCTCTACAGACACCACCAGAAGTAGCATGAGTGCATTAAAAGGCCGAGGTTGCAAGCCCATAATTATGTTAAAAATAGAGCAATACAGAGATCCTTCTGCCAGGGAGCACTAGCAGTGTCCATGGACATGGAACAACACCTCAGCGGAGCCTGCTCCCGCAGCTGTTGGGCTGTGGGCATCCCTCTTCCCCCTCCCTGCCGACTGCTGCTCCAGCTCATGTTCTCTCTACCCCACACAGACATATGAAACTTGTCACTCAGACATCAAAGGCTCTTTTCGCTCACCCTTTCCAGCAGTGACACATTTTTGGCCACGCACATCACATTAATAGAACTTGCTGTCAAACACGAAGGCTCTCAGACAATGGAGGGATTGTACATGGCGCGGCGCGGCCGATGGGCAGATCACCAGGTAATGTGATGCAAGAGCTATAAAATATCTCAAAGACACAAACCTGGGTTTGAAGAGAGACTTGTGGTTTGTTGAGATTTTTTTTCAGTATAAATTTTGGAACAGCCCTTGGCATTGGACTTGATGGAGTTTCCAAACCCAGCCTAGTTTGACATGCACGTTTCCTTGAGTGGAGCAGTGTTTCCTTGTCTTCTCCAGTGCCTCCTTCCCCTGCACAAACTTCCTACCCTTCATTTCACTACTTGAAACAAATGACAGGCCAAGTCCAGATGGCCTTGTGGCATCAGAGAAAGGATTTAAACACACACCCTGCACTGTTACCTGTGTAGGAACACAAGCACTTTTCACCCTGAAACAAACCAGGCTCTGCTTTCTCTGACAATTCAGGTCGTGGTTGAGCCCCAGAAGGAATCACAGGGTCTCTGAGCCTCTGTGAGAACGAGCCCTTTGCCACAGAGGCTGAGTGAGTGCAGGGCACACACCTGAGCCAGCTTTCCATGGGGACGTGCCCCAGAGACCTTTCCCAGCAGAGGCTCCAGTGCTCCAGGTGATGATTAATGTGAGGTTGGAACTTAGTAGTTGTGACAAGTCTTTTACATAAATCACTGGTAATCTAACAAATAGTGAGAAATGCTCTAAGGAGAAAGGGAAGAAGGAGAGAGGAAGCTATGCATGTGAGAGGAACCTCACCTCACTGCAGCAAGCAGCCAGGTGAGTGTGCCCAAAGGGTCAGTGTGGTGGGTGTGTGGGCAGTGGCACTCAGGGCACTGCAAGACATTCCTAGGGGGATGTTAAGGCTGTGCAAAAGTTATCCTACAGCCGTGGGGTCTGGATCTTGTGTCAGGACACAGAAGTGCAGGAAAGAAGCACAGTGCTGCCTCGTGCCAGCATCAGCACCAGGTCCCAGCAGTCACATCACGCTGGGGTTTGCTGCACACCTGTAAAGGATGAGGCATGACCCATCTCTCCTTTGCCAGTACCCAGGGAGAGCTTGGCATGCTCAGTTTATGCTCTTGTGAAGACACCAGGGACAGGTCAGAGCAATCTAACCCCCTTTGGCTCCAGCAGTGCGGGCACTGCACATCCATTAGCCAGCGAGGGGCCTGGCCCCGGTGACCTGGCCTGGATTGCAATCAGTGACCCAACCATCCATCAGGGGCTGCACAGCCCATTAGCCACCCAGCCTGCCTCCTGCAGGGGTGGTTTGTGCAGCTTTGGTGAGCTCTCATCATCCATACATCCTTCCACACATCTCCAGGAATATTATCCTGGCACAAAGTCTGACTGAGTGGAGAGATGAAGATATTAAGCATGTGTCTTTGTCAGTTATGGCCATTATCATTAGCACACTAGCTACTATTCCCTATATATTCCTTTTAGAGCCGTTTACAGCTGAAACATTTTTAATGGCTCGATGAATATGAATGCAACATTTATAACCATTTACACATATGAGGCTTTGAGGCACATCCATCTCACATTGCAGGCACATAACCTCCCATTACCACACTGTCAGGCTGAACAGGGAGAGGGGAGAAGAGGACCCCACTTTGTGGTGAGAGACCAGGGCATTATTTCTGCCTGTTTTGCAAAACACATGTTCAGAAACCTCTGCTGTTGTCACCACAGACTCCTCTCTCCAGTCACACACTTATTTAGACTCTCATCCCTTCACTAACAATGGAAAAACCACAGGTCCTTACATCTGTTAGCAGGCATAATTTTAGACAAATACAACTTCTTATCAAATAAGCCTGCCATAAATGTTTCATGAACAGAACCCTTCAATAGAACTCCCAACACTAATTTAATGAGAAGTATCAAATGAATTTTTTTTTTTATTCTGATATCTCCCCTGAGACAAATGATACTTTGCAGGCCTATTTTTAACAAATGAATTATTGACTTAAACTGGCACAATTAATCACAATATAATGGGATCAGGGGATGTTAGAGGCTCATTCAGCACGGCAGATGATGAGTACTGACTCTTCCAAGAAATGAGGCTCTTTAATCACTCCCAGATTAACAGCTACATGCTTTCAAATTTCAATCACAGGGAACTGGCAGCGTGGAATGAAAAGGGCTCACTCCGACAAGAGCAGAGAAAGCAGGAGGGTTTTTTTACCCCGTGGGAGCCTTGGTGCTTGTTGTCTCAGAACTGGGCACCCAACTTCCCTAGGGAAAGGACAGGATCTAAACTGTGCTGCATTTCCAAGAGTTTTTCCTGCCAGTCTTCATCGGGTAAGAATTTGGTTTCAGGACAGAGCATCCTCACAACCCCTCAGGCTGTTTAACACCTGCCCTGGAGGGAAAATCTTTAGGGCTGAGTAGAAAAAGCCTCTTAATTAACCTTCTTCTCATTAGGATAACTGTTCTCTAAAGTTTTTGCATGATCCTGCAAGACATGTTGCTACACTTCATCCCATGTGTCCTCAAGGTGTTGGTTGGAAGTTGTTTTCTCTTCCTTCAGGTTTTAACTGAGAGTGTGTAAAGGTCTCCACTAGGATTTCACTGCAAGAGAAGCATCCAGATTATTTTCCTGATATAAAACCACCTCCAAATCTTTTGACAGGGAGAGGTGCCAGTTTTCTGTCCACTTCAGCCCTGAATCTTGTTGAAGCTGACGAGGAGAGTTGCCCAGTCAGGTTTGCTGTGCTCACCACGTGGCTTTAACAGCTGCACGTCCTCAAACGAGGAGGAAACACTGCAGCTCCTGTTATCCTTAAATCCACACAGAAAAGGGAAACAGCTATCTGCAATGGAAAAGCAGTGGGAAAGAGACTGGGAAAGGTGGCAGATGTAGTGGGTTGTGCCAGACTTTTTCAACAAGTCTCACTGTCTGCAAGGCAGAGCACAGAGACGGAAACTGCGAGCGAACCCTGGGTGTGCTCGAACGTGCTGAAGCTCCCTCAGAACCAGGGCTGCTCCGCCCTGGGGCCAGCTCCTGGGGTTCTGCTGGAGCTCTGGGAGCCAAAACCCCTTCTCTTCTTCTCTTTAATTTATAGGCCTGTCAGAAAGGTAGAATTGATGGGGAAGAGGTCTTGTTTTACCTATGGCGGGAGGAAATGGAGTGATGTTAGCAGCAACGCTGGGCACATTATCATCTGCTGGTTCCATTTAACAACTTCTCACAACATATGCAGTTTACATTACAGTATCCTGCACATGTAGGCTTTGGCTGGAAATATCCTCCAGAGCTCGGAATTTATGGTCATGCAAATACTCGGAGAGGCAAGAAACAGGCATGCCAAAGAATGGGAAAGGAAAGCCTTCTTTGTTCCTGCTTCTAGGTCACGTTAACTCCAACCCTGCCGTGCTGCAGCACGGGATGCTGGTGCTCCAGCCACATGCCTCATCCCTTCCTATGGTAATTCCTCAAATACCATCAGCTCACACAGATTTACTTGGCTTCCATGGGCAGCTGGAGCTGGGCCTCTGAGAAAAGATCTGTTTTCAGCCAAGCTGTCTTTTTCTTTCTCTGCAGGCCTGGCACAACAACAGGCCTCATTCTGCCATCGTTCCTACCAGCTCTGCATCCCTTGGGGAGTCTCCCAAGTCCCAGCAGTGCCAGCACAGACCCTTGGGGCAGCAAACGAACCACTGAGGGAGAAACTGCACAGACACAAGATGCAGAGTTTGCTCCTTCATGTTGCTTAGTGTATGTCAGGAAGAAAAACAACAGGATAAAAGTTCAGCGTGACATGAGGATTGAAGAGAATCTCTTTGTCCATCCTTTCAGCATAGAGTCACAGAATCAAGAATCACAGGATGGTTTGGCTTGAAAGGGACCTTAAAGATCATCTCATTCCACCCCCTGCCATGGGCAGGGACACATTCCACTAGCCCAGGTTGCTCCAAGCCCTGTCCTATCTGGCCTGGAGCACTTCCAGGGAAGAGACAGCCACAGATTTCTTGGGGAACCTGTACCTCAGTGCCTTTGCAGGGCTCTGGCCAGTGCCTGTGGTTTGTGTCTTGGTGGAAATGCAGGTTTGACAAAAGTAAAGCAAACCAAAGAGACATTGTTCCAAGACCTCCATTTCACATTAGGGCACAAACAATATACACACAGGCAAGGCAGCAATCTGTCACCTGTCAGCTGGTGGCCAAGGCTTTGTGGGAAATTAATTTTCAAGTGCAATTTCAGTAGCCCATTGATGTAACACCAGGGAATGGTGGGAATGGATCACATGGGAATTGGACCTGTGTGTTTCCTTACTCCTGTTTTTCACAGCCTGCTGCAAAATATAGATGTATCTAAGGAATTTTAAAAATCATAGAATCCTGGAATAGTTTGAGTTGGAAGGACCTTAAAGCCCATCTCATTCCATCCCCTGCCGTGGGCAGGACACCTCCCACTAGCCCAGGTTGCTCCAAGCCCCATCCAACCTGGCCTGGAACACTTCCAGGGATGAGGAGTCCACAACTTCTCTGGGAAACTTGTGTCAGTGCCTCAGCAGCCTTATAGTAATGAGTTTCTTTCTGATATCTAGCTAAATCTACTCTTATTCAGCTTAAGGAAGCTGAATTTTTACCTTTTTTGGAACATTTTCCAGCACTGGGCTGGAAAATGTTCCTCTAAATAAAGACTTGTATGGGTTTACGAGGCTCATTTTATACCCACAGGGAACGTGACTCTCTGTTCTGAGGAGTGACCCCTTGGAACAGGAGGGTTAGAGCAGCAAGAAGTCACCAGGATGACTCTAAAAGTGGCAGCATTTGTCATTGACAGCCACATCCAGAGTCTTTCCCTTGGAAGCCCAGCACACCTGCTGAGGGTGGCAGTGCAGCCCTTGGCCTGGCTGTGCTCCTGTCCCATAGAGTCACCACAGTCAGTACAGCTCCTTCCAGCCCTGACTTCTGCCCAACTCACAGCATAAATTCAACTTTCCCTCTTGGCCACGTGTATGTTAACTCCAGCACAGTTTGGTCACAGCTACTGTACAGCTCAATTTTTTGACGGATTTAATTACTCCTAATTTATACCAGGCAGAGCTGCACTTAGCAGGAAGCACTTAGCACTGTCACTGTAATGTCAGGCTTAATACACACTTTTAGAGCTCTGGTCATTAAGTACACAATAGAACTGAGCCCTGGATTTACTATTTGGTGCTCCAAGCCCCACTGGGCTCTGGGGGGATGTTGCTGCAGTCTGGCAGTGTTGTTCCCTCACACATTGTATATGTGACATACACCCCACGTCTCAGTTCTGCTGTCACAGGAGTAGACCCAGGTGTGGCCCAAGGTTTATTTTCAGAGAGATTCCCAGACTCAGGGGCCTGCAAGCTTTCAGCCACTATAAATCAGTGTGCTAAGAAGTTTAGGCTTCTTGGGAATGTTTATTATTGCAACAGTTTGAAAATGAGATCTTGTATTTGTGAGAAAAATATGGTTGGATTTGTTCCTGCATGGATAGAAATGACCCACATTCCTACCTCTCTCTTAATTTTTTAATAAGCTGATTCATTCCCTTCATGACATCACTACATGTTCATACCTTTATCAAAAACATTAATAAAATATTCACTTGTATTTGTTTACCAAAAATGCCTTTTATGAAGATGAAATATTTCTAAAATCTACTCATTTATGTTTTTCACTGAGCAATATATTAAAAAAACAAAAACATAATTTTTGTTGGTGAAACTTAACGAATTTTGACAGCAGCAACAGCTTGTTTTGTGGAAATTGCTTTTGAGGGAAAAAAAAAAGCAATTCTTTTAAACTCCACCGTTTAATATTATGTATTTTTTAAAACAACCTGCTCTGTGTTTGCTCATCGCTGAACGCTGTGTCCTTGGTGCCACCTGAGGCATCTGAACACTGCAGAAACATCAATATATATGAACACACCGAATGGTGATTGCCAGGTCGTCAGCCCATCAGCCTGGAATAGCCATTTAGGACAAATTCCTTGAAACTCATGAATGCAATTCTTCTCCTTGCAAAGGTCTTGTCTACAGGGTACATGGAGGAAAGTTGAGATAAATGAAGCCCAAGGATGAAGTTAATGTGGAGATGTCAAAGCTCTGCAGCTCGATGGAACTGCAGTGAACTCCAGACACATCATTCCAAAGTGGAGTGACCACACAGGGGTTTGACAGCCCTGAACGTCCTGAACTTCTGCTTGGAAACTCACACACTCAGTTACTCCTCATGGCTCCCAATACACACTACTCACTACCACCACACTACTACACATCCTCCTCAGCACACGTAGGAGCTTATGGGTTGCATGAGTTGTTGCTGCTCAGCAGAGTTGCTGCCATACCACATAGCTTATTGGGAGCTGCTCAGGGCAGTGCCCTCACTGGTCCCAGGCTGCAGGATGGGCATGTGGGATCCAAGGGACCTTGGGCTGGTCCTCCCCGTTCCAGAGCAGTCCCAGTGCCCCAGCTGGATGGTGCTGGAAGTGAGGCCATAGCAAGGTGTAACAGCCCAATGTCTGGGCTGTCTACAAAGAGCATCTGCTTCATCACTCTCTCTCTGATAGTAGTAAGTAGGACAGGGCAAGTTTTGCTACAGAAACTGCAATTACTCATGGCGTGTTATTCATCTTTTGATTATTTATGAGAACATAATAATGGAACATCTGAGCAAACAAAGCTACTCTTCCCCTGCTCCTTCTCCTCCAAACAACCCGTGTGAACAAGGGGACTGGGCTTAGGAACACCACTTGGCTTTCACAGACACACAGCCACTCCCTAAAACCCTGGGAGCAATCAGGCTTTCCCTGACTGACAGGTGCCACCGCGATCAATAAGGGCAAGGAAAACAATCTGCAATCACAGTTTAAGTCGCTGTTACACAGTTTTGGCAAACAAAGGAAAGTCTCCCCTGTCAGCAGTGAGTGACACAGGCATTGTCACACGGTGATCAATACCAGCCTGAGCACACCCTGCCCTGCCCAGGAACCAGCTGTCCCCCCTGGGGAAGTAGCGTGGGACTGCAGGGGATGCAGCTGAGGAGGGATCGGGGATGGATCAGGCATGGGAGACTCGAGTTCATCTGCAAGCAGGTGTTAAGTGAATTCCTCCAAAAGGACAAGATTCATTCTTTTGCTGGCTTTGGGATGAATTAGCATGAATTCATAATCCATAAATCCTGGTGGCAGCAGAACAGCATCCCTCCTGTTGTTATTTATTTTGAGATTTTCACTGGGGCAATAGCTTTAGGTTTGACATTTATATAGGTCACAGTGAGCTAATAGCCATCTGCCATCTGGGGACTTTTCTAATGAACATTGCAGAAGACTATGAAACAATCTCTGGCATTTCCGATTCCAACAGAAGCTGAAATAGGGTTGATCTTTACAATATGCTCTGCTGTCTCTCTTCAGGTTTGCATTAGTCATTTGCCTGGCCTTGCTACACACGCACACGCGCTCGCACATATGGGAAGGGGTGGGCTTCAGCATTTAATACCAACAGTTAATCACCACATGCATGAGAAACACCCAATACCTTGCACAGCTATTAAAGGCCCCAATTCACCTGAAAATTCTTAATGCAGCTCAGAAATATTAATGACTTCCCAGCCCTTCTCCCCTGCAGTGCAGGCACAGGAGACTCAGCTCCAGCGCTGGTTTAACTGTGGTGCATCCACGTGAAATCCTCCTGCAAGGTCACACTCTGCCCTCAGCACAACCTCCCTGCCCTGGTCACCTGAAATACAACAACAAGAGGTAAGGATGTGTGCAGTTCCCAGGAAAACACGCACAGACAGGAGCTGAGAGACAGCAGAGGACACCACTCCATCCCACCCTCGGGTCAGAGCAGCTGCCCACACCAACCCCATTTAGCAGTTACCTGAGGCCTTCAGCCAAGTGTATCCAGGAGTGGAACCAGCCAAGCCACCTCTGAGAGGAAGGCTGGAGCACAGGGGCAGGAGGTCATGTTCTCACTTCAACATGGGCATAGCCCACAGCTCTCTCCTGGGCAGGAGAGTCACCTCCACCTCCCTCCTACTCACTGGGATGATGAGGAACACCTGTATTTCCCAGCACCTGGCAGCTCTGTGCTGCTATCATCAGCTCTTGCAGAAAAGGTTTAACTGACTTGCTGAGCTGTGTAAGCCACCTACACGAGCTGTGAGTGAGCCCAGGTGTCCTGAAGTTCTGGTCAGCAGTTTAATGGGGAGGGTGTCCCTTCCCTCCATACCTACACACTGCTTATTTTACAATAGGGCTGTGGAAAGGACTGAATGTGCTCAGACAGAGGAGAATAGCCCATCTCAATTAGTCACTCCCCAGAACACCTCCTCAGGGGGAGCCTCCTAAGTGCTGCATGTTCCTCCTGAGCTCCTCAAACCTCCCCAGGCCTCGGGGTAATAAATTACATTTGTCTCTGCCCTAGCAGCAGCCTGTCCAAACCCTCCTTTCCATGACTCTACTCATGATGAAATGCCTATTTCCTGGTGCTGAGATCTGTGGAAATTGGTCCTTCCAGTCTCCCTCCCGAGGGCTGTGCCTCAGCCAAGCTGCTGGGGGCACCTTTGATCAGAGGAGTGTCCTGCCTTCCCTGTGCCCTGGTGCAGACGCCTGGTCCTGGGGTGTCACTTATTTGTGTTTTGTCTTCCAAGGATGACACGCAGAGAGTGTTTGAAATCCAATCCCCTCTCGTGGGGCTGTGGGGATGGGAAACCAGGGGATGCCTGGGCACTGACCAGGTTTTGACCTGGTCCTACAGGACTCAGGTTACACAAAATGCTGCGCTGGCTCCCACAGCCATAAATCTTTTGGGCTGCCACTTTTGCAAAGTTCAGCTGGTGACAGCTTAAATAACTCCATGCTCAGCTGCTGCCTACTAAAATGGAAAGGCAGAGGGGGCATGACAGGCTGGAGGGTGGCCTGGGAAGTCCACCTTCCCCACTCCCACCAACATTCCTACCAGCTGCTCTGGCTCTCTGTCCAGGTATGGCAGGTAGCCTTGGCACAACTGCCTTCTGTGGACTGTGAGACCTCAGCTGATGACACAACGCTGCAGTGTGACCTCCCAAAGCCCTGCAGCCCCTCCTGGCCCCACCATCAGCCAAGTGATGACTCTCCTTTTGTTGGTCTCAATCTAATGGGGTTACCTTGCACCAGATCTGCTGCAGCAGAGCTCTGCCCCAGTCACTGCCTCCCTGCCACAGACAGCACTGCACACTCTGGTCCACACAGGAGCAGCTTCATTACAGCGAAAGGCACAAAAAGATGAATGGCCCAACCAGCCTTATCTCTACCTCTCCCACCATGTGTGAGCTCCATTCTCCACAGCACAGGGACTGCCACAGCACACTCCAGGCTGTGCTGCTAAACAGAGCTCGTCCTTCTCAGCACTGCTGGTAACACACCCCACAGCTCAGCCCTAGCAGTGCTCCTGGGATTGTTATTAATGTCCATGTCAGAACAGCTTCCAGAGGATTTCCATTACACCCAGGGGTCGGAGCCCCGAGCTCAGCCCAGCAGGATGACAGTCCCAGCTCTCCCTCTGGATTACAAAGAGAGCAGGAGAGAGTGAAGCTTCACATTGCTCCACTTCAGGGGGATCACCAGAGAGTACAGAGACAAATGGAAGGGAAAGGGTCATTCCTACTGCTGGGAACACACTTCTGCCCCAGCCACATTGGGTACATTCACTTTTGCTTTGCTGCTGAGTGTTTTCCTGCACTCCTGTCCTGCTCCATTCCTGACCTGCAGCATCCCAGCAGCTCCTCACTCAGCCTCTGTGCCCTGGCCCACTCCTGGCAGCCCCCAGACCTGCCTCATCCCATCCCTGCATTCCCTTCCAGCACTGCCCCTGGTGTCAATCACACCTATTTTAATGTGTGAACTTTCTAAATCCACTTTTGTGCTCACTTAACAATAAGCTGCTTTGATCAGGGTAATACCAGCAAAAACCAACAAACCCGAGCCCCTTTTTCCCCTCTCCTGGAGCAAAGCTCACCAGCCTCAGGCTTGTAAAACCAAAGCAATTGCAGCCTTTAATTTTATTTCCTTTATTTTCAGGCTGTTGGGTGCTGGTTCTGATTAGGGACATTCTGAGCAGGAATAAAGCTATTTCAAATAAAAACCATGTTGAGCTCTGGGGGAAGGAAAAAACAGCACAACTTTATCAATCTAGAAGAAGTAAAGCTGATCCTGCCAGCACAGCACCCTGACCAGTGAAAATACACTTCAACAGACAGTGTCACTCTTAAACAAGCTGCCCAGATGTCATACACAGGAGATAGGTGCTGTGTGCCCATGGCTTTGTGACACTGCACAGGATTTTGTGGCAGGGTCAGGGGAACACTCAGGACCAACCATTTAATCCTGTTCAATTTGGGCATGAGATCTGCCAGCTCCAGCATCCTCCCTGTGCTTCCCTCCCAGAGCAGCTCCTGCCTGCTCTGGTGACTCTGGGGTAGCAGAACCTTATCTTTATTTTCATCTCCCTGTCATTCTTGATTTCTACCTCTTTGGATATGTGCACTCTCCTTCTACCCCTGCAGATCCTATGACCTCAAGGTCCTTCACCTTTCAGTGCCAACATCGTGTCTGATGTCTCAGGAAGGAGTTACTGGGACTGCTCGTGGGTCAGGTTCATGGTTCAGATTAAGTTAAAGAGACAAGGAGATTAAAGCTGGATCAGGCTCTTGTGGAAGAGTTCATGGGCGACTGATGTACTGCAGTACAAGTGGCCTGACTTAAAGTGTGCTGAAAGCAGCAGAAACTGGTGTGAATGCACCAAAATGCCTTATGTGGGTTTATTGTTATTCATTACTTTTACCCTGGTTAAAGACAGAGTGAAATGGCTATATTAGGACTAAGACTAAATGCTCAATGATGAGACTTTTTATATACCTTAAGGTTTTTTAGGGCTGAAAACACTGATCACAGTAAAAAGTCTAGAACCAGATACACTTACCCCAGTATAGGAACTGATCACTTTTAAGTGAGGAGTTCTGTTCTGGTGTAATAATACTGATGGCTAATACGTTATTGTTATTCATAATAATTATTCATATATTGTATTTTTAAATATTTTATCATTAAAGCAGGAAGAAGCTCTTCCACAGCCCAGGGAAGAAGGAAAAGCTGTTATCCCAATGGGCTGGCATTCCACATGTGATTCTGGAACTTGCTGCAGCCGTGGCCTTAAAGATCTGCCTCTGGCACAGCAAGTTTCAAAGCCTTTACTTTTGGAATTTTGCTGTATAACATGATTTCATAAAGCAGATGCTGGACAGATAATGTGACACTTTCACAGAAGAGGTGTTTATCAGGTGCTTGCAGTGACTTTGATGTCACTGCAAAAATCCTGACAGACAGAGGACTTTGAATCAACCCCTTGAGCCACATTTCTGTTGCAATTCCTATTTTCACTAGTCATTCTGTGGCCTGGCAACACCTTCAGGGGAGCCTTGTGGGCCTGAAACACACCTTCACATGGCCTGAGAGTGAGCCTTCCTGGAGCAGGACCTCATTACTCCACGTGCTGAACCAGCGTCGCAGTCCTCGCTGCCCCAGAGCGCTGAGCAGCGAGTGCTGAGCAGCAGGAGCAGCAGAGCAGTGCAGTTGCATGCACTTCAAAATGCTAATTCATTTCCCCAATATGTGAGTTCATTTTATGCTCTCAGCACTTTGTAGCTGAGAAGCTGTGGGTTTCTTTCCAACCCAGGGAAGGTCAGCATCCTCTGAAGCAAGTGTGGGTTCCTCTTGGTATGCCAAACCAGGGCCCCAGATAGCCAAGGGCAGGTGCTCAGCAGTCAGCAACGACCTGGCCCTTTTCCAGTGCTTCCAGGTGGCCAACCCCGAAAGTGAAGGCATCTCAAGACAAATCACTTCGAAACTCTTTCTGCAGGACTGGCAAATCTCCTCTCACCGTGCCTGTGTGTCGTGCCCACGTGGGCGATGAGCAGGAGCAGTGCCTGCTCTCCTCTGTGCTAGGGGACCCAGCCCTGCCTGCCACCAGTGCCACTGTGCCTCTCCTGGCAGTCGCTGCATTACTATGACAGCTGCAAACCCCGATGAGTGAATAACCTAATCGAGCCATTAAAAGAAACAGAAGCCCTCTGCCCTGTTTGATTTCTCTCTATAATGATGTAAAGTGCACTTTAATGGAGTCAAAGTGGTCCTGGGCCATTCTTGTTAAGGCCGTTTGATGCAGTGCTATTGAGTCCCACTGCTCGCCTTCATTACCTCCCTCTGCTCTCTCCCTGCTGCATTGTACTCCAGACTTCCCCACAGTTCCTCTGCTGCTACAGCCCCTTGCCTGCATTTTGTCTACATAAATTAGACCTTGTGCAGCATATTGGCCTGTCAGGGGACTAGGAAGAAACTGTATATTGTTTCTGGCATTCCCGGGCCCTTCTGCCCCTGACATCTGCTGTGTTTGTGACAGGGAATACATTCCTGACTCATTATCCGGGCAAGCGGAATCCCTCCCTGACAGCACCATTAATCAGAATCAAGCAGTCCAGCAAATAAAAAAAAAAAAAGGAGAGAGAAGAAGGAGAAGAAAGCAAGCAAAGAAAAGAGACAGTTTCTAACTTTCACTTTTGTGTCATTCCAGTGTCTGGACAAGTAGCAATCCATCTTGCTGAGTGACAGCTCTGATGGATGGCATTATTTATGCTTTTGTGTATTAAAAGACAGTTCTGGCACTGGCTTGTCACTCACCAGAGATTTGTAAAAAGTTGAAATTTAATTTGAAGGAAAAGAGGGCAAAGATCAGAGGATTCTGGCTGGGGAGTGCTGCCTGGGAGGGACAGAGATTACAGCGGGAAGAAGCATCACAGAGGTGCAGGGATGATGCATAAATAAGTAATTACCCTCCCAGGTACAGAGATCTCTGTTTTTCCTGGTGTATCTCTATCAGTATCTCCCTGTGCTGAGAGGTTTGTGTGTTGACACAAACAGGTTTGATGTTCCTTGGAGGGATGCATCAGTGTAGGGTGAGACAGGCATATGCTTAATTTTCTGTACATAAATTGTGTGTGTTTGTGTATACAAACATGATTATGTATGCACATATGTATGTGACTCAATGTGTGTCTGTACCAAGGAGGCTTCCCATGCACATGTGTATTTACACAAATTAATTTCAAATATAGGCTTTTTGTCCTAGCACACACATCTTCACAAGCAAAACACTTCTCCAAGTAGCTACACACATGAGGACAGTCACGTGGATACATCCCAAGATAAACAATACGTCCATATTTTTAATCTCTTCCTTTTAAAAACTGTTTACTTATACCCTATTTGTTAATCAATTTAAGTACAAACCAAGGACAGTATTTGTGGGGAGCTACCTCCTCCTGCCCATTTCCACACAAGGAATGTAAAGCCATGTCTTTGTTTAACTGCGTTGATTTAGGTGTTGGCAAGTGAACCCACAGATATTTATACCTGTACCACATCATAGAATTTTTATCATAGAATCATAGAATTTAAGGGTTGGAATGGACCTTACAGATCATCCAGTCCCAACCCCTGCCCTGGGCAGGGACACCTCCTCACTAGATCAGGTTGCTCAAGGCTCATCCAGCCTGGATTGAACACCACCAGGGTTGGGGCAGCCACCACATCCCTGGGCAACCTGGGACAGTGTCTCACCACCCTCACAGGAAAAACTTCTTCCTCACATCTAACCTAGACTTTCCCTCCTTCCATTTGAACCCATTACCCCTTGAGCTATCACCACAGTTCCTAACACAGAGTCCCTCTCTGGCTCCTTGTAGCCCCTTCAGAGATTGAACAGTTGCTCTGAGGTCTCCACACAACCTTCTCTTCTCCAGGCTGAACAGCCCCAACTCCCTCAGCCTGTCCTCACAGGGAGATGCTCCAGTCCTCTGAGCAACTCTGTGGCCTCCTCTGGACTTGCTCCATCAGTTCCATGTCCTTCTGATGCTGAGGACACCAGAACTGTGTGCAGGATTCCCGGTGGGTCTCACAGAGCAGAGTAGGGGGGAAGATCACCTCTCTTGCCCTGCTAAACACCAGAGCACACTCCCAGTATGTTTGTGGGGGGATGTTATATACAGAAGAACTCAACAGGTCAGTGGTGTTAGAGGACATCAGCAAGTTACATTCACTTCTATATTTCTGAAAATTGCTGATTCTGTGTATTTATGTCCCATGTTCAGAGTGAACAGTGAGGACTTACCTGGCTGAAGACTGGCTAATTTATTAAAGGGCATTAGATAAATTAGGCATCCCAAATCTATCTGTCAACACTAAATAAAAGCAGGAATCTTACCTGGGCAAAACTGAATTTGCTCAGAACATTTGGATGCACATCTCTTTCCTCATCCCCATGAGATGTACCCTGGAGGGCAGTGCCTGACCCTGCAGTGCTGGCTCTGGTGCAGGATGGACACTCACAGAGGTGTTGGTGCCAGTCACACTCACACAGCTGCACAAAGGTAAGTTTGAAGAGGTTTGGTCTCTGGTGGAGCAAGGCCACAGCCTCTGCCTCAAGAACATTCCCACTGTACTTGCCTGTTCAGCAGCTCATGCTGCAGAGGTTCTGACTCCCGGTGCTCCTGGCTCGTGGGCCGGACACTCAGCAGAGGTGGCACACAGCTCCTTACAGCAAACACAGGATGTGTCACTCCATGGTGTCTCCAGCACTGAACAGCACATGGGCCTGACCTGAGAAAACATGAAGCAACAGGAAACATATTTCCTATTATTTATCACTTCTGCTTGGAGATGTCCCATGTCTTGGCTATCTGGACAAACATCTGCTTTGCAACCCATTAGCCAACAAGCAGCATTTGCTTCTAATTAATACAAATTTGTTTCATTCCCCAGTCTCAGCAGGTTTCATTTCCCCTCTCCTGGGCTATTGGCACCAGCAGCATCACCCACCACACCTACCAAACGCTGACCGTGGCCACCCTGGAGAACATGAATGCAGAGCAAAATCCCAGCACCTTAAATCTGCCAGAGTTCCTGGCTAAAGCCAGGAATGGTGTTGACTTGCAGGCCCAGATGGATCATTACTATCTCCTCTTGGATTCTTTGTTCCTTCCTGAGGATAGTTTATCTTCTCTTCCTACCCACTGGGATTTTTCAACACTTAAAAGTAACACCATATTCCCAAAGTATGGACTGAGCAGCAGGGTTGGACAGTCAGGGAACTGCTGTTACTCATGAGCATTTGAACACCCACAGCCCAGGTGTTAGGGTTTTGTAGGGGCTCCTCTGTTGCTTTCAGGAATTTTCCCCCATACATTTTATCAGAAAGACGTTGATGGTCGGATACTTAAGAGAGGCAAAGGACCTCAGCCACTGGGCCGGGACACCTTTTTCTTTTACAAAAGACCTCAATCACTGGGGGGGACACACATTGGGGCCCGGAGCTCAGGGAGGTAGGGCCGGGACATTCTTTTACAAAAGACCTCAATCACTGGGGGGGACACACATTGGGGCCCGGAGCTCAGGGAGGTAGGGAGCTGCTGTCG
>NW_008651535.1:0-4406 GCF_000695815.1 Acanthisitta chloris
ACTTTCAAACTCATATGAGAATTTTTTTCTCTCAGTAACAAAAAAAAAACCAACAAGGAAAATGAGTTTTTGTTTCGCTTTGACAGGGGAAAAATAAAGACACTTCTAGGAATAAGAGACCATCGTAGTCCAGCTTTAGAGGTCATGAGAAATTACTTATTTACCACTCAGAGATTATATGCTGGTTCACTTCAGCCAGTAGTAACAAAATTATCTCTCTCTACTTATTTTTCATTTAACAGCAGCCAGTAGGAACAAAATTACCTCTCTCTACTTATTTTTCATTTAACAGATTGATGCAAAGAATTAAGATACTATGAATTGTTATACATAGGTGGGGGATAGTCTCTTCTGCAGTGAGAGGACCAGAGCGAATGGTCAGAAGCTGAGACAGAGGAGAGTCAGATTAAATGTTAGGAAAAATTATTTCCCTGTTAGGGAGATCAGGCACTGGAAAAGATTGCCCAGGGAGGTGGTGGAGTCACCATCCCTGGAAGTGTTTAAGAGGCATTTGGATCTGGTGCTGGAGGATCTGGTTTAGGATTTAGGGGTTCTAGGAGAGTGTGAGGCTAATGGATGGACTGGATGATCTTAGAGGTCTCCTCCAACCTTGATGATTCTATGACCATTTTTTTGCTGTATAACCCTATATTGACATGCATAAGTAAACATGATATTTAGCTAAGTCACTTTTATCCTATTCAATAATGTCCATTAGTATTACATTTTTTGTATTTTTCACTGTTCTTGCTAAAAATGACATTAAGAAAAAAACAAGTTTCTTAATGTTTTGTCATGTTTCCTGAGTTTTCAGTTCTCTACTGAAACTGTATCAATAAGCATCACACAGGGTCAGACTATCCAAACCATCAAAAAAAGTTTGAAGCCTGCAGGGCTGCAAAAGTTTTTTGTATTTCTGTGAACTTAATAGGACATGAAAAAAATGGTGCCCTGCCTTCTTGACAAAGATTAACAGGAACAGAAGATGGCTTGGCATGAATCCATTTTATGACAAAAATTGCCATGAGAATACAAAATAGCACAATATTAATCCATTTTCATGAAAATGATGGTAATGAAAATGAGAAATGGCATCAGCTAAATCCATTTTCATTACTCTGTTATGATTGCAATCTTGTAGCTCTCAGCTAGTGGGCTGAGTGAAGAGATCTATATTTTAGCCACATTTTTAATGTCTTTGATGAGCATCTCCCTACCATTATACACCATTTCATTCTATACTTTGAATTCCTGTTTTAAAAAGCTTTTAGATATCTTCCTGATATTTAAACTTTTAATGATCCTTAACAATGGTCCACAGAAAACTGACCCATGGAGCCCAGAGGAAATTGCCATTGCATCACTTGAGCAGTGAAAATGCAGAATCCCCCATGTTTGTGATAAGGAAAAACACAGAATCATAGCAGAAAACTCATTTTCTTTAAAGAAAAAAAAAAGTCTTGAAAATTATTCCACTGAAATGAAATTAATCTTTTTGTTTTCAAGTGCTTTAAGATAACCAGATTGTCAACATTTTTTTTAAAGCTAGTAGTTCTATCAAATTCGAAAGAATTGTGTTATAAGTTAAAATTTCCAAGTTTATTCACATGGACTTCTTTTTGTAGTCCATTCTGAGCAAACACAGAAATATTTTGTCATTAGTACACTTTGCTTGGGGTGGATTAGGAAGAAACAAGGCAATATATGACATTGCTAACAATAAATTTATTGCTAAATTTTTGCATGTTAACACAGACAAATTTAAAATGTGTGTGATTTAATATTCAGAAAGATCACTCAAAAGAAATATCCAAAGAAGTACAGCCTAATTTTAACTATAATACATATTAACTCTATTTTTTTTCACCGGCTCAGTTCCTACAGTAAAATTGCTTTGTCTATATGAACAGTTTTAGTCAAACTTATGTCAGCGTTTGGGTCTAGAATATAATTACTATACTCATGTAATTATTATTTGCAAAATAAAAATTCTATTAAAAGGTAATTATCAATTAGCATGTATGCCCCACTCTTTAATACACTCACACCTAACATATTTTTAGCTTTACACTTACCTGCTTGAGTTTTTTGCAAAGCTTAAACTATGCTTTGATATCCCAGGCATCATATGACATGATGCCCTACCAATAGGATTAACCATACTCCATAAATCCAGTTCAGTATTTCAACTGGAAACCAGGGTAGCCTAGAGATGCAGAGCTAATTTGAGCATTCCAGCAGGAACTTTAACATTCCTATCCTTTGGCTTTTTACATGAGCTCCCTTTGTGTCCATGCATGATCCCTAGGAATTCCCCTTCTGCCTACCATCATAGTAAGTTTACTACAGGACAATGTCTGTAAAAGATAAATCCAGCAGGATTTTGAAATTCTCTCTCTGACATTTTTAGTGGAGGGGACAAAGGGCCTGACCATCAAATTACCTCAGCAAATAAACATCTTGTTTGTGATTAGGGCTAATAAATACCATCCAAACACAGGGGAAAGACCTATGATACTCTCTTTACAGTTTTCCCCAAAACATCAAGTAATTTGGTGGCCAAAGACTCTTGATAAAGTGATAACAAGCACTTCTTGCCATGCTAGTGTATCACAACCCTTTGTGAGACCAGGTGGCACACAGCTGAGTCAGGTCTGTGGCAACTTGGCCATTTCCAGCAGCTTCTCTCTGTATGGCCTGGAGAATGCAAACTGACCAACAGGAAAATCAATTTACAAAGCAGGACAGTACAGGTCAGCCAAAGACTTCTGTGGAAGGATTTCCATGATACATTAATCTCATGGAAACACAGACAACACCTTAAAGCTTTAGGATGAAATTTATTCCAGGAAAAAGATGTTTACTACAGTTGCATTCTGTAGCCATCAGCTCTTCTAACATCTGCTTCCCTTTTTATAAAAATAATGTATGGAAGTTATATATTCTTAAAAGGTAACAGCAGTATAATTCATTGTATTATATATGCATGCCTTTTCATGGGTCTGAATTTAACTTTTTTTTCTTTATGATAGTTTCTGTGAGTTATGGATCATTTTAACCTTTAAAATATTTATTAATCTGAGTGCAGTTTGCATTCTCTGCAATTGAAAGCGGTGCTAAGTTTACGTCAAAACTATATATGGAAAAACAGGAGACACCCATAATTTATTGACTATGCAATTCTTCAGAGTTCTTATGACAAAGAATTTAATGAGAATAAAACCTAGCTTATTAATCTACTCTTTTCTGAAATACAAAATAAGGCTAAAAAACCTTTTAGAATGATTAACACAGTGCAATTTTGAATTAATTTTACAATCTTGTCCCATATGCCTCACCCTACAACATTAAATCTGACTTTGGTTCTGGAATCCTAGTAATATTCAGAACTGACACATTATCTTCAAAGCATAATCACCATTACTCTTTTTTTTTCCTCATTACAGTCTTGAAGTTTTAAAGTAAAATAAAGCAGTTAAAGTGTATTGATTCAGAATGGTATTAAGCAACAATTCTGCTCTGTGCTTTATACCATCTGAGCAATTATCTATTTTTTAAAAGAAAGTTGTTCCATCTTCACTTGAAAAGTAGTTTACACATCCAATTACGGTGACAGGCAGGACTAAAATTCTACATACATTATATAATGCCCATTTCAAACTTTTATTCAAAAAGACTCTTGAAATATTAGCTAAGTTGGCCTTTGTCTCTCTTTTCTTACCCATGGAGTCTTTGTGCCATGGCTATCTATCTATCTGCTTAATGATGTCAGGATGCTGCCTCATAGGAGCTAGCTGATCCAGTTCCCCTAATGAACAAAATGATCTCTCCAGGCAGTGACATCAGACACTGTCTTCAAGGTGATCCAGGCTCTTATGAAGAGTTAGTGTTATAAAATTACATGCATAGTTTCTTGAAAGTCATATCTAGGGCAGTTTTTGAAGAGAGCTGTGCCAGTGTAGACAGCAGGGAATCACAGCACTCAAATCTCAATGTAGTTAAAATAGACCTACTTGAACCAAGCAAAAGCTGAGTGGTCTGGACCATCTGAAAATTGGTCCTGAACACCCAGATTCTCTGACTGAACCTCTTTGTGTAGGTTCAATGATTTTTCTGAGGACAGATGTTATATTAAGTTGTAGTGCCCTTCACAAGGTTGCTGTGTCAAATGCTTGACAAAGTACCATTCTTCTCTGTTCACTGTGCATTTTAGCACTCAGCTGGCAGCCAGGAGACGTGATGGCTCTTGGCTAAAGAATTCACAGGCAACATTCAGTCTTACAAGTGTTGTGATGATATGATTGGAAGAGAAAAGCAGAAATAGTTAAGTTACTAAATGCAAGGCATTTAGTAACAGATGTAGAGTTCTTATGCTTCAAAAAAAACCCACCAAAACAACCCAAACC
>NW_008651536.1:0-451 GCF_000695815.1 Acanthisitta chloris
GGTGCACTGGGGTACCCCAACACTAGGGCATTCATGGATCCACACACCATGGCACCCCCACATCATGGAAACCACACACTGGGGCACCCACACATTGGGATAACCCTACCCCATGGGACCCACACACTGGGACACCCCCAACCCGAGGTACCCCCACACTGGAGCACCCACTCACCATAGAACCCACCTACCCATCCCTCACTCCTCTTGCAGCCCATGGCAATTGCTGCCCCAATTTTGGGTTGTCTGTGCCCACCCTTTCCCCAATTCTTCCATTTGAGGGGGGTCACCCTATGGGGAGGGAACACCCCCCTAAGTCCTCTCCAGTGTGGCTGCCCACAATGTGCCCCCCAAACCCAGCCCAACCCTCCTTGCTTGGGGGAGGTTCTCCCTTTTCCTTCCTCTCCCCCCTCATCCCGGGGCTGAGCGAGGAGGAGGAGGAGGAGGAGGA
>NW_008651536.1:612-3966 GCF_000695815.1 Acanthisitta chloris
CTCAGTGGGAGCAGAGCAGGATCAACCGGGATGAGAACAGGATTGGGAATGAGAAAAGGATCGGGAATGAGCACAAAATCAAGGATGAGAAGCTCCCAACACCACCCAGCACCTTCCCAGGACCCTCCCGGAGCCCCCCCAAGAGTGAGAGGAGGCAGCGAAGATCACCCCAAGGTTTGTTGGATCATTTCACATGCTTTATTTCAGCAGTCAGAAAAAAAAAACAAAAAAAATCATTTAAAAAAAAAAAAACCCCGAAACCCACTTAAAATTATTATTATTATTATACATTATACAAACTAGGTACAAACTCCAGGAAAACCTGGAGAATCCACCGGGAGATGGACCCGGTAAGAGGGAGTGGGTTCGTGCCCCTCCGTGCCCGGGGGAGGATGGAGGGATGGATGCATGGATGGATGGAGGGATGCAGGGATGGAGGGATGAGGGATGGATGCATGGATGGATGGAGGGATACATGGATGGAGAAGAAGCTGCTGGAAGATGACAGCAGAACGGAATATCCAACTGCTTAACCTGGAAAAATGCATTCATTCCTTTTCCCTTGGATTTTCTTTTTTTTTGGCTCTACTTTGCCTTTGCTCCAGGATTTGTTTGTGGGATGATGGAGAGTAGGGGGGAATAGCACCTTTAGAAAATTCCCAAGTGGAGCTGAGCAGCAAAGAAGGGGGGGGGAAAAAAATCACCCATAAAATTGAGGGAATGGAAGATAAGCTGAGAGGCATCTCTGGAGGTTGTAGCACCAGGTGGTCCCAGGTTGGGTGTTCTGGGGCCAAAATTAAAAGAGAATCTATCAAAACAACAAAAACCAATCAGGAGAAAAAAAAAAATCAAAATCCTGAGGGAAAGAAACCTCCAAAGGGAAACCAAACCAGAAGATCTATAGAGCAACCAAAGAGAAAAGAGGGGGAATAGGAAGGGAAAAATTAGCACCTTTACTCTGAACCTGGCAGGAAAGTCCCGGCACGGCTTGAAAAGCTCCGAACGAAGCTAAAAAACACAAAGAACCCCCAAATTAAAGAGGAAAATGGATATTCTCCCCCCTCCCTCCCTCCTCCCAAAGCACAGCAGTGAGGTAGCCATCCAGAAAAGGGGGATACAGCGGAGAGTCGGATCTGCTCGGCGGCGTGAGCTCCCCTGGATGTGCTTGGGAATGAATTGGGTTTTGCTGCCTGAATGGAAATAAAATTCCAAGAAAAAAGACAAAACAACAAAAGAATCAGATTCAAATTCCAAGGCAAAAAAAAAAAATAAAAAAAGAGCAGAATCAAAATCCACAAAAGAATCAGAATAAAATTCACCTCCCAACCCTCCCCAAAAAAAATCAGAACGGAAAGAAGCGACACGAAATCCGAACAAGCGTTTTGCAAATGAAATGAAAATAAAGAGGGGAAGGGGGGAGAGAGAGGGGAAACAAGGAGGAAAAGCAGGTTAGAACCAAGAGTTCGACATCTTCCTGCAGCCAAAATTAAGATGCTAATGAGATGCAAGAAGCCAAGGGGAAAAGGGAACCGGAGAGGTCGGAGCCTTCGTTGAGCTGAGCCATCCTCAGGGCTGAGGATCTGGGGGAGGCCAAGCAAGCGAACCCACTATCCTGGTGGTTTTGTTTGAAAAAAAAAGTCATTTATTTTGATCCATTAAATTTTTTTTGTTGTTTTTGGATTTAATGCTTTTTTTTTAGGGGTTTTTTTTTTTTTTTTAGGTTTTTCGTCTTACGGCAACGCAACGAGAGTTGGTTCAGAGACGCTGGATAGAAACCGACACAAATTCAAGTCCATGTGAAATTTTCTCCTTTTTTTTTTTTCCCGCTGTTTTTTTTTTTTTTTTTTTGGTTGTTTTTATTATTATTATTATCATTATTATTACTCTCTCCTGTCACGTTTGGGGCATCCAGTTTACAAGAAGCAGACGGGGCCGATGTCGATGCCGAATTCCTGGTCTGGAGCGCCAACGTCCATAGGAGCCAAATCAATGATGGGAAGACGAGAGGTCTTCGTCGTCTTGTACTCGATGACTGTCTTGCCCCACGCTCCGGTGTGACTCTGTGGGGACATCATGGTCAACTCCAACTCCATAACACATCCCACCACCCATCCCTGAGCACCCCTGGAGCACCCACCGTGCAACCGTCCTCGGTGACGCCGTAGGTGAAGCGGCTGTTGCCTTCAGCTCTGATCTCGATCTCGTTGGCTCCTTGGAGGAGAAGAGCCTTCTTGAGGTTGCCAGTGTCCTGGTCCATGTAGGCAACGCTGTTCTTGCAGTGGTAGGTGATGTTTTGGGCGGCCTCGGTGGACATCAGGCGCAGGAAGGTCAGTTGGATGGCGACGTCGGCGGGGTTGGAGCCCTCACCACCGTACTCAAACTGTTGGGAAAAGAGGAGTTAGTCCTCATAGACGTTCTCCATGCTGGTTGTGTCCTCATCTCATCATCCCCTGGCTCACCTGGAAGCCGTCGCTCATTGTCTCGCCGAACCAGATGTGCTTCTTCTCCTTGGGGTTCTTGCTGAGGTACCAGTTCTTCTGGGCGATGGTGGCCTGGGTTGGGTAGACACATGTCTCGCCTGTCTCCATGTTGCAGTACACCTTGATGGCATCCAGGTTGCAGCCTTGGTTGGGGTCAATCCAGTATTCACCTGTGGGGTAGAGGGAGGGGGGTCAGGGAGGTGGGCAAGGGGGCAGGATGGGTGGAGGATGGAGGTGAGGAGCAGCCGGGAGAGATGGAGGTAAGAGGTATCCAGGGAATGAGCACAGAATAGAGGGATAGAGGTGAGGAGCAGCCAGGAGGGAACAGGTGAGGAGCAGCCAGGATGGATGAAGGTAAGAGGCAGCCAGGAGGGATAGAGGTGAGGAGCAGCCAGGATGGATGAAGGTAAGAGGCAGCCAGGAGGGATAGAAGTGAGGAGCAGCCAGGAGGGAACAGATGAGGAGCAGCCAGGAGGGATGAAGGTAAAAAGCATTCAGGAAGAATGGAGATAAGAAGCATCCAGAAGGGATGGAGATAAGGAGCAGCCAGGAGGGATTGGAGGTGAGGAACAGCCATGAGGGATGAAGAATGAACAGCCACAGAAGATGGAGGATGGAGGTGAGGAGTGGGTGGGAGGAACAGTGGATGGAGGGATAGGTGAGGGATGTGAGATGGAGAGATGAAGGATGTGAGAGACTGAGGATGAAAGGAGGTGAGGAGCAGCCATGAGAGATGGAGGAGGGAGGTGAGGAGCAGGTAGGAGGGGTCTAGAGGGTGGAGCATGGAGCTGAGGAACAGCCATGAGGAACAGAAGTGAGGAGTAGCTGTGAGAAAGGGAGGATGGAGAGAGGGAGGTGAGGAGCAGCCACGAGC
>NW_008651536.1:4135-4507 GCF_000695815.1 Acanthisitta chloris
GCACGTGTAGGCCGTGGGGGGGACACTGACCTCTCTTCCAGTCGCCATGGCACATCTTCAGGTCCCGGCAGGTCCTGGCAGGGTTCTTGCGGGTGCCCTCGGGGCTGCGGATGTTCTCGATCTGTTGGGTCAGGCTCTTGAGGGTGGTGTCAACCTCCAGGTCCCTGTCACGCATCACGTTGGCGTCATCAGCTCTGTAGTAGCGGCCACCATCGTGAGCCTTCTCCTGGGGTGGCTGGGGCAGGAAGCTGAAGTCGAAGCCACCACTGGGGGGACCAGGAGGACCAGGGGGGCCAGGTGGGCCGGGGGGACCCTGTGGGAGGAGAGGAGGAGGATAGTGAGCAGATGATGAAGTCAGGAGGGGCTGGGCAA
>NW_008651537.1:0-3398 GCF_000695815.1 Acanthisitta chloris
ATCTTTGTGGTCTCTTCCAGCCTGGCTGATTCTCTGATTCTGGTCCAACCTCCTGCTCAAGCAGCATCCCCTGAGCACATCACTCAGGATTGTGTCCAGACCGTTCTGGGATATCTCCAGTGAGGGAGAATCCACACCCTCTCTGAGCAGCCTGTTTCAGTGCACAGTGACTGGCACCGTTCTTCCTCATATTTCAGGTGCATCAGTTTCTGCATATTGCCTCTTGTCTTCCTGCTTGGCACCAGGGAGGAAAGCCTGGATCCATTCTCTTGACAGCCTCCTTTCAGATACCTGTGTACATAAATGAGATTCCCTCTCAGTCATCTCTCCTTGAGGCTGAACAAGCTCAATTCCCTCAGCCCTTCCTTGCAAGTGAGTCCAGTCTCTTAATCATTTGTTGCCTTCCCCTGGGCCTGCTCCAGGTGTTCCATGTCTCTCTGGCACTGAGGAGCCCAGAACTGGACACAGCACTCCAGTTGTGGCCTCATGAGGGCTGAGTAGAGAGGCAGGATCACCTCCCTCAACTTGCCAGCAGTGCTCTTAATGCACTTAAAGATTAGCACTGGCCTTCTTTCACCTGGCTGGTGAATCCTGGCTATGAGTATCTCTCCCTGAGAACTGGAAACTTCAGGGGCCAAAACGGAACCTGGCATTCCTAAATCAGTCTGATGTCATGTAGCTTAAAGGGAAAAATCCTGAAAACTCTGGAACTATGAGCCTTGTGTGAGAGTTTGGGTGCTTTTCTAGTGTAGGACATGGGAACCTTATGTGATGTTCAATGAGTCCAAGCACAAGGTGGTGCACCTGAATTGGGGCAGAAAGAGATAATTCTAAATAGAGAAGATACCTAGTTTTCTCTCACAGAATTTTAGCAGGAGTGTAACTAGAAGCATTTCTCACAGGAAGTGATTGCTACATTTATTTCTACAATATTGATGTTAGCAGTAACTAATGCAAATGCTGACTCTGTGTTTGGTTGTGGTATTGGTGATACCAAAACCCCTTAAAGATTTGGTCTTGTGTGGTCACAGCCAATGCTCAGCATTACTGTTGTGGGTTAACCCCAGCTGGAAAATAAGTCTGACGTGTCCACTTACTCATTCCCCTCCAGTAGGATAAGGGAGAAAATCAGAAGGGTAAATGTGAGAAAACTCATGGGTTGAGATAAAGACAGTTTAACAGGTGAAGCCAAAGACACACACACAAGCAAAGCTAAACAAGGAATCCATTCCCCACTTCCCATGGGCAGGCAGGTGTTCAGCCATCCCCAGGAGAGCAGGGTGTAACAGTGGCTTGGGAATGTCCTTCCTTTCTCATCCTTCCCCAGCTGTATATGCTGAGCATGATGTCCTACGGTACGGAATATCCCTTGGGTCAGTTGGGATCAGCTGTGTCCCCTCCCAGCTCCTCATGCACCCCCAGTCTCCTTGCTGGTGTGGTGGTGAGAGAAGCAGAAAAGGACTTGACTCTGTGTAATGTTATAGAAGAAATTTGATTAACTATATTTTTCTCTCTGAACAGTCTCATTTAGCATGAGTGGCTCAGCATTGGTAGCTGCAGTAGCTGAAGCCTTAGGCCACAGGAGCTGACCAAGCGTGAACTTTTTGATCAAATAAATGCTGCTAACAAGGAAGTTCTGGATTGAATTCAGAAGGTGGGAGAGGAATGAAGAAGACAAGGACCAAGGAGACAGTTACATCATGATTCTGCCTCCTGTAATTCCTAAATCCATATCCAAATAGCTCAATATTGGTAGTTTGAGAAGGGTTTACTGAAGTATTGAAGGACACCAGTAGTATTTACTGTCAGAGTAATGTCAGTTGTTTCCACAAGATGTCACAAGACTGTAAGGATTAAGAACTGAGCCTGCCACATATCCACAGAATATCCCAGGACATCATGCTTTCCTTCAGATATTACTTACACAGAATGGCCTCACAGAAGTTGTAACCTCAAGGGAATTATGCAGCCTGAGGTCTACAGATTATCTGCAATAGCTAACTACAAAAGATATCCCCAAATACAGTAATGTTGGGACTTTACCATCACTGTGTTCTTGCTCCAAGGTGCTTACAACTGCTTGTAGTGCTGAATTTTATTAATGAATCTGTATCATCTGTAGCCTTGTCCTTATGTACTGGGCAAAGTCTACATAAGCCACTCATATTCAGTCAACAAACTCCCTGAATTTTCCATTTCATGAGATTCTTCATGGATACATCTTCTGCCCTAAATTCTGTGTGAATTATTGTGTGTTCTGCTCTTCCTGCTCATACTAAGCAGAGATAATTCAGGGGCCTTAGCAGATTTCTTACCAATACAAACCATCAGGCACGTTGATTTGTAAAGTATATTAGAAACTTGTTTTTATTGAAGCCACTAGTGAATTGACACAAACTCTGTGTCATCATTTCTGGAAGTCTCACTCTGCAGCTCTTCCCAAAACAGGCACAGAGGAACTTCTGGAGCCAACAGTCCCAGCAGCAAAACCCCATCCATGAGCATGTTACTACCTACCTACACAGCAGGCACACAGGGTAAAGACTCCACAGGGAACCTGTTAATAATGGAAACACAGCCCCATCATCACTTAATTGTTCACACGTGTCCTCCACACCTCCACGCACCTCTGGCACATGCCAGGATGAGTGGGCGCAATCCCTGTACTGCACTACAGCAGCAGAGGCATTGTGCAGCCTCTAATTACAGGTTGGGTTAACAACTTCGCAGCCACAATGGGATACACACGGGATGTACCTAGCTGGCATTAAAACCAAGTTCCCAACAACAGGTGCCAGCCTGGGGCTGAGGGGCCACGTCCAGAGGGTGAGGAAGGAAAGACACTCCTGCCCACGCTGAGCCTGCAGAACCCACCCAGGGGCTCACAGAATCAACCACGTTGGAAAACACCTCTGAGATCAGCAAGTCCAACCTGTGACCTGACACGACCACATCGACTAGACCATGGCACCAAACTCTTCTCAAACAGCTCCAGGGACGGTGACTGCACTGCCTCCATGGACAGCCCATTCCAGCATCTAATCCCCTTTTCTGTGAAGAAATTCTTTCTAATGTCCACTCTAAACCTTTCCTGGTGCAGATGGAGTCTATATCCTCTCACCCCGTCACTAGCTGCCTGGGAGAAGAGACTGACCCCACCTGGCCACAACCTCCTTTCAGACAGTTGCAGAGAGCGACAAGGGCCCCCTGAGCCTCCTTTTCTCCAGGCCGAGCACTCCCTGATGGCACTAGCGCTGCAGAACCTTCCCCGGCTTGGTCTGGCATCGCCCCTCGGTGCCCCCGGGGTACCAGAGGGCGCTGAACGGGGCGCAGCGCTCGGTGCCCAGGAACGCTCGGTGCCCGGAACATTTGGTGCCAGGAACGCTCGGTGCCAGGAA
>NW_008651538.1:0-814 GCF_000695815.1 Acanthisitta chloris
AGGACTGTTTGTGGTAGTCAGGAAGCTGGAGTTAAAAAACTTGAGGAGACGGGGACATTGCCTCCATGCCAAGTTATGGTTTGCCCGAGGCAACCGCTGGCTTTTTGGGATCATGTTAGGTGAAAAGCTGCTGAGGCAGGAGATTGGGAGTTGCTCGCGAAAATCAGGATGCGAAGGGATCTTGGGATGGGATCAGGAGAAGCTATGGCATTTCCTGTTTTTAAGGCAGCGCCGAATTTGGGTCAAAATGATGATCACCATCCAATTGCATGGAAGGTAGTGCAAGATTTACAAAGCAAGGCTGCTAAGTATGGAATTAATTCCCCAGGGGTGATGCAAGTGATTCGTGTTACTGATACTGATTTGCTCTCTCCTTATGATATCAGTCACCTGGCACAAGTGCTATTCCAGCCGGTACAGTTTAGTGTGTTTCAAAATGCTTGGAGACAGCTTGCTGAGAGAGTGGCTGTCTCGAACATGCACCTCCCTCAACAAGATCCACGATCAGCAGTGGGAGTAGATGCTTTAATGGTCATGAATATCTTTGCTAATCCGTGGGCACCTATAGTGCTGGAACAGTGCCAGCAGACAGGCATGAGTGCACTGATAAAATCTATGGAAATGGCAGCTCCAAAACAAAGATATGTAACCATTAAGCAAGGAGCTAAGGAGCCTTTTTTGCAGTTTGTTGAAAAGGTGGCAGCTGCACTTGAGAAGCAGGTAGACAATGAAAATCTGCAACAGATGTTGTGCAAACAATTGGCCAGAGTCAACACAAATGAGGGTAGTAGAAAAATCATAGAAGCCCTACCAG
>NW_008651539.1:0-21195 GCF_000695815.1 Acanthisitta chloris
GGTGTCTGGATGTAGCACTGGAGGATAGGGTTAATGGGTTAGAGCTGTGACAGGTTAATGTTTGGACTTGATGATCTTAGAGGTCTCCTCCAGTTTTGACAGTTCTATGATTCTAAGAGGAAAAAACCTGTACTCCTTCAGGTGGCAGCATTCATTGCTCCAGCTGTTCCCCACTGAGCTGAATTTGGGAAAGGAGGGTCAGGGATCTTTCTCTATCTGTTGAGAAAAAAAGGTGAGGGAAAAGCCATCTCTGTCCTTAAAGGTATGAGTTGTTCTTCTTTGTCACTTGCGGAATCAGCTCTGCAAATGGAGAAATTCATTCTATCAGTGTCACTAAAGCAGCAATTAGAGAAGACTAAGATGGTGACAGGGTTAACTGGTGAGCAGTGGGGTTTGAAGGCATTACCTTCATTCCCTGCCTTCTGCACACCCGTTGCCCATAGGATCACTGAATTTTTTGCAGCAAATGTGGACATCTGACTTGCTCTTTGTAACATGCCCTAAAGCTGCACAATATACCAGCACTTCCCAGCAAAATGTGAAAAAGAATAACTTGACTTGGCTCGAAGAAGTGTTGAAAACCTAAGGAAATTGGACAAAAACAAATTGGCACCAGCTTAGAGTGATAGAGTTAATATTTTTGGTTACTTGAGTCTCCTGGGCTTTGCAGTTTAATTTGAGCAAATGTTTCATTTGGCACTCGTGGTAGTTCTGTAGTTCTCCAGGCACAGAGACAAATATTTACATCTCACTCATTTTGGGAGCAGAATTGCAAATCTTTCAGTTACGATACACTGAGAAGTTGTGCATTTGGTTGGTTGGTATTTTTATGTCAACTGTCTTCCCTATGTATTTAATTAATATATATAAATATAAATCAATCTGTTCACAGTTGCAAAATAAGAGCCAACTTAAATTTAACTCCCAGAATATTGTCCTTTCTAATTTAATTCCCAAAATATTGTCCTTTCTATTCATTTTCAAAGCCATCAAGGAATGTGCTCTAACAGGCAACTGTTGAAATCTGGGGATGGATTTTATTTGTATAATGAAATTGGTATTTTAAAGGTATTCAGACACTGCATAGATTAAAATGGTTGGTGCTTCTGCAGCAGCAGCGACTTGTGGGTCTGTAGTCCGATTAGCACCTCAGGACACTCCTGCAGTATTAAATAAGAGCAATAATTGCCTATGAATAAGCAGAGTATAAAGCAGGAGATAGAGATATGGCTTCTTAGTGACCTGTGTGCATTATGCCTCAAATCCCTTAATCAGATTTGTGCTGCTTCATTCTCCCATCCACAGAAATTCAGCTGGAGGATCAGGGCCTAAAGTAGTACCAAAAAAAAATCAATTAATACTACTTTCTAATTTGTGTGGTCGACCAAAAAAAAAAAAAAAAATAAACCCTGCATATAAATAGGGGACATTTTTCTCCTTAAGAGGGCTGTGCTGAAGGATTTTTTAATTGGATTTTCATGGTGATTGACAGCAGTTGATTATGACAGTAACTTTATTTGGCTGGACTGTAAAGCCCCTTGTTCGGGGTGGGTTTTTCCTTTCCATCAAAGCTCTTTTTTCTCCCTGGAATCCCCTCCGGAGCAGCAGTGCCTGTGAAAGAGCCTTTTAGCACCTTTGTTGCCTCCATCCCTGGTGACGATTGGGCCCAGCTGGTTGTGGATGGCAGAATGTGCCTCTGACAAAGAGCTCACATCTCCCCTGTCTCAATAATTTTAAGAGCCCCAGAAACCTGTTGAGGATTAGAAGTAGCTTTAGATGTGAAATGAGTGTTAAGTATTAGTAATCGGGAGATTAGGGCCCTGGGGACAACGGGAGATAAACAACCGCAATTAAGGCAAATCTGCCAGAGTAAACAAAATTGAGCGGAAACAGATGCCCTTCACCATTTTGGGGGATTGATTGGAGGGCACTGAGGAATCGATTTGTGTCTTGTTTACACTTCCCAACCCCCGTGATAAACTGGGAGGCTTTAAATATTTCATAGCGCCTGCTTTAGTTAATTTTTCTCGGCTCCTCGCAGTGAGCCAAGGCCACCGCGCAGTGACCAGAGCCTGAGCTCGCTCAGCCTTCACGGGGAGCAGCTAATTGCCTATGAAGGGCCCCTGTGTTTAAATGGGCTTGACAGGCATTTCAACTCTGTTTCAATCAACCTCTGTGCTCGCAGCCTGCTCCAGTTTCTAATTTTTAAATTAAACATGATTTTCTTATTTATTTATTTATTTACTCAACGTGACCCTGCAGTGTGAGCTCACAGCCCACAAACCAACCCAGGCCTGGGCTGTCCCAAGGAGTGTGGCAGCAGGGCCAGGGAGGGGATTCTGCTCCTCTGCTTTGATCCCACCTGGAGTGCTGCACACAGCTCTGCTGTCCTCAGCAGCAGAAGGACATAGAACTGGTGGAGCAAGTCCAGAGGAGGCCACAAAGCTGATCAGAGCACTGGAGAACCTTCCCTAGGAGAGAGTTGTGGCTGTTCAGCCTGGAGAAGAGAAAGTTGTGTGGAGACCTCATAACAACCTTTCAGTGTCTGAAGAGGCTCCAGGGAAGCTGCAGAGGGACTTGGTTAGGAACTGCAGGGACAGGACAAAGACTAATCAGGAGAAATTGAAAGGTGGAAAGTTGGATTAGCTATTAGGAAGGAGTTTTTTTCTGTGAGGGCAGTGAAACACTAGCACAGATTGCCCAGGGAGGCTGTGGGTGCCCCAAGGAGGTTGTAGATGACCCAAGGAGGTTGTGGGTGCCCCAAGGAGGTTGTAGATGACCCGAGGAGGTTGCCACAAGGAGATTGTTGATGCCCCAGGGAGGTTGTGGTTGCCCCAGGGAGGCTGTGGCTGCCCCAACCCTGGCACTGTTCATTCCAGGTTGGCTAAAGCCTTGAGTAAGCTGCTCTGGTGGGAGGTGTCCCTGCCCAGGGCAGGGGGTTGGGGCTGGATCATCTCTAAGTCCATTCCAACCCATAAAATTCTATGATTCAATGATTTATTTAAGCTGCAATTTGCTCTCCCAGCCCTGGAGCACAGGAATGCAAGGGTTGGTTCAGGCTGGAGTACCAAAACGCAACAAGCAGCAGCCGTGGAAAAAAGTTCATTGTCCCATAAATGTGCATCTGCCTGCTCAGATTTAATGGGAAAAGCTGGGGTAAATGCTTGGATGGTGTAAACTGGGACCTGCACGAGACAGGTTTCCACCAGGGAAAGGCTTGTGGTCGTGCTAAAATGCAGCTCTGAGAATGGAAATGGTGTTCGTGGCCTCGGTCGTTTGTTCAGTGACCTTGGGAGAGAGTCAAAGGAGTTTATGTTTTGTTTCCCCAGACAACTAGTGGTGATATAGTCAGATATATTTTGTGGATATATTTTGCCTTCTCTGTGTTTTCAGCAGGGCTCCCTTAGTTCTGGTGTTGTTTCACACCTGAGCGTCCTCCGCTCCTCAGGCAGGAGAATTTGTCAGTACCTTGATCATTTGATACTTTATTTAGCCCTTTACAAAGCCTGGCAAACACAGGGCTGTTGTTTTGCACTCAGTGCAGGCAGTGTGTAGCAGGATGATCACACAGGTACTTCTAAAACCGACTTGTTCATTTGCAGAACCTTCATCAGGAAAACGCTTGCGAAGCACAGGCTGTTTCATTCCTCTGTTTTGCTTCCAGCCACATCATTTTCTGGGGTTGTTTTGCTTTTGTTAAGTGTTGTTATTTGTGTGTGTGTTTGAGTATGCACACAGCGTTTTCTACTCCAAGATTTGGGTGCAAAAAAGCATTTAGGAGATTGTTTCAGTTTATTTCGGTTTAGTAATTTGCTTAGTAGATTTTTTTTTCACTGTCAGGAGAAACCAACTTGGAGAAAACAACTGTTTTCTTCCCAATGCAGGGGAACACAGTCCCTGTTTGAAGGAAATACTGTATCAGCTTTTAATTTTTACTGTATCAGCTTTAATTCCTTGCTCTGTGTGGTGTCAGTGAGACATTCCTGTGCTTGCAGTGAGGAATGAGCTGAGGACACTTCTGCAGGTGCATCTCCATTAGCATCAGAGTTCAGGTCAGGTGTGCGTTTCTGGTGTGAACCTTGCTGAGCCCTCACTCTTTCATTCTCATCACAGACAGATCTTGAAGCTCATGAATTGAACCGATTTCAAATGAAACCACACCAGAAGATGTGCTCCAGGCACACACCTAATGAGCTCCAGCTACTAATGGGCACTGGGTCTGCAGACCAGACCAGAGCTGGTCAAAAGTAAAGCCTCTTCCATCCCTGAAACATTGCACCAACCATTTCACTCAGCAGATCTGCTTCTGTTGTCGACAGCTTGCTAATGTTGACATACTCTATCAGCCTTGGGCCACTCTCTCTGTTCCTCTTCTCCAGCTCTTCTTAACCTCAGCAGCACTTGCAGAAGTAAACTCCAATTATATTTCGGTTACTTTAGTGGGTTTTTAAGAGTCATAACAGCAAAAAAACTACCTTTGCTGGGAGTGAGCTCGTTTTGAGCTGAGCACCACGAGGAGTGCCAAGTACAGTTATCGATGTAAAAACAAATATCAAAACCAAAACTGCTGTGGAAAGAATGATCTGCAGATGGGCAAATAGACTCCTCTGTGCCACAGCCAAACCCCAAACTCTCTGGTAAATTTAAGACTAGTAGATGCCACAGAAAGAGAACAAATAGCAGACCCATCCATGGATGGACCCATGGGGTCGTGCAGTAGGAGAGGGTTGAGTTGCTTGAAGTCAGGTCCATGCTGTGCAGTGGAGTTGCTCCAATTCCTGCTTCCAGTTCAGGTCAGATTCAGAGCTGACCTGAAAAATCCCCTCTTGACCCTTTGATGATGAGTTCCTAGCCAGGACACATTGGTCAAGTGCACAAGGGGTCTTTGAGGTCTGTTTTTAGGGCACAGCACATCACCTGGCAGTGGATGACCAAAGCTTCAGAATAAGGTTGGAAAAAAGGAATTTAATCATAGTGGAGGAATTTGTTGCTGTTTAAAAATGGAAATTCAGGTGAGATGTGTGGACAGTTGTTCTTCAGGTTAAAGGGTTCAGGTTTAAGTTGAGGTGTTCTTCCTCTTGGTCCATTTAGAATCACAGAATCATGAAATCACACACTGGTTGGGGCTGGAAGGACCTTAAAGCTCATCTTGTTCCAACCTGGCCTGGAATTAGGCTTGAGAACAGTTGTTATTTGAAGACAAGTTCTGTAAGCTGCAGCAGAATTTTGCTGCCTCAACAGAACACTAAACCAGCCCCAAACCACTTGCAATTAACTTTAATCATATGAAAAGTTCATTGGTAAAAGTTAATCTACAAACAATACAGGGGGAAAAAAAGCCACAAAAGGAATCCTCCTCAAAAAATAGGATCAACAAGAAATATAGCTCCAAGACTTCACCACTTAGCTGTGTTACCCATTTATCTTTGTTTGATATGTTTTGTATCATCTTTTCACCATCAGAGGGATAAAATCATTAGTGTGCTAATCTAGGTAGTCATAGTTCTAACACTGACCTAGGCTAATCTGCCTTTGCAATTTCAAGAACTATGTTTGACTCCTCTGAAAGTAACCTTAAATTGTAGTCTTGTAAGAATTCCAGAGCTGTATCCTTCACTCCTTCTCCTAATGAGGTTATGACCAAATGCTCATTATAATTGCTTTAGACTCCTTTTAATTTTCAAGCTTATTAATCATAAGAAGAGTTATTTAAAATTGCATAAATTAATCTTAGATTAAAAGCCCATCAAAGCCTCGAAACAATTAAGAATAAGTAGGATTTCCCTGGGGCAGCAAGTTTTATTTTAATAGTGTAGTCAGGTGGATATCAGAACATTGAAGTATGGTAGTGATTAATGTATGCAAAATTTAAATGAGAGTTTTTAAATGGCAAATCTAAATCACATATTGACCTAACTGTGGGCTTTAACTGCATTGTCTGTCATATATTTAAACTGTTTAGTAATCAACATTTTAATTACAGTGTATGGTAGGGAGGCCATGCAACAAACAAAACTCCTCACTTCCCAACACTCCATGTGGAGCTATTTAGCACTCTGGGCTCTGCTCTCAGCTGTGCAGCAAGAGCAGGGAGGAAAGAGCAGGAACTTCCAGGAGAATAATGATACTTCATTTTCCTTGTGGATGTGTTCTTGTCCTGATGTCATCTCCAGCCAGAAAATCCCACCAGTCAGTGCTGGAAGTGATCCAGGCCAGGTTGGATGGGGCTTGGAGCATCCTGGGCTGGAGGAAGGTGTCCCAGCCCATGGCAGGGGGTGGAACTGGATCATCTTGTTTCTCAGGGCATCAGGCAATGCTCTTGTAGCTTCTTTGCCCCATCCTTGCAAGTGTTCCAGGCCAGGTTGGATGGAGCAACCTGGGCTAGTGGAAGGTGTCCCTGCCCATGGCAGGGGGGGATCACAGTGAGCTTTAAGGTCCTTCCAACCCAAACCATTCTGGAATTCTCTGATTTTAGGATGCAACTTTTGAGTCCTCTTTGCTCCCCTCACCATTCTCTAGACATCAGTTCCCTCTGCTCCCTGAGCTGGCAGGAGCTACAGGTGATGTTCTTGTGAAAACATTACATTCTGGGTGCCTTTTCTTCTGACCCTGGAAGGAAAGAGGAGGGATCTGGGCACAACATCTGGAATTGAACATATTTAAGCAGAGAGAGCTTGAAGGTGAGGGGACAGGAGTGGAGGAGCTGTGGCTGCTCCATCCCTGGGAATGTTCCAGGCCAGGTTGGATAGGGCGTGGAGCACCCTGGGCTGGTGGAAGGTGTCCCTGCCCGTGGCAGGGGGTGGAAGAAGATGAGCTTTAAGGCCCTTCCCACCCAAACCAGTCTGTGATTCCATGTTTTTGGCCCCTGCTGTGGGGGATGACTCCAGCAGCCAGCTGAGAACAGGCTCTGGGGATGCTGAATGCCTCAGCAGGCACTGCAGACACAGTCCTTGCCCTCAATAGTTGCTGTTCTGAGGACAGGAACTGGCAGAGAGAACTGGGCCAGTAAACACTTGGTCCCAGATCAAACACAGCCATGCAAGTACCTCGAGAAGCTGCTGGTTTAGGGTTAAACTTGCTGTGATCTGTGGTCCCATCACTGCAGGTGCCACGTGGGAGAGACAAGGAGCCTTCAGCTGACCTTGCTGCAGCTTTGGGACACTGGGGACATGCTTTCTAGACACACATGCTGAGCCTCCCAGTCCCTGCTGTTTCAGGCACTTCAGGTGCTCACGCTTTTCTTTAAAGGGTAAAAAAAACCCCATCCTAAAATTGCAGAAACAAAACAAGAGGTGCAACAGCCACACCACAGGGTCCTTTCACCCCTGGGATGTTCTGTGTCTCTGTGGATTAATGTGTGTTCTGCCTTCAGCTTTTTTACCCTGCTCAAGGCTAAAAAGCAAGTGATGGAGGGAAGCTGTATGAGGCATCCCCTGAGGATGCTCTGACACCTTCTGTGCCTGTGAACTAACAATGTTTGGGGAGTCAGCAATGAGAGTATTGGCCTGAGGATTCCTTGCTGCTATTCCTGGCTGTGGGAGCCCAGATCGGCCGTGTGGATAGCTGGCACAGATAATTAGAACAGCATTTAGTGTGGCTCGTCCTTGGAGGCAGAAGCTCTAGATGTACAGTGCTCTCTTACTGGAGGCAGGGGTGGAGTGATGAAATCTTCCACGTGCTGAGGTGACCAGAGGGGAACACAGGGTCAGTCCGGGCTAGTTTGGGTTACTCAGCACTTCCCAGGTATCCAGGGAAGGTGATACAGCTCCAGAGCTGAGATTTGTGCTTGTTCTATTGGAGACCTGACTTGTCTTCCCATGAAACATGCAAATGGGCAAGATTTTCCCCTGGAGTGTGTGCCCTCAGTTAATTACCAGAGCTGTAAATAGCACAGACACCTCAACAGCAGTAGGAGAACTAACTGGGATGGTGACTGGGATGGAATCTGTTGGAATTGCAGGGTTTGGGCTCCTTCTGCCATCTAAGGGTGAGCTACCAGCCAGGCTTTCCCGGGCTAAGTTTCCACTGTGGCCATCTGATGAAGCTCTGATGGGAGCACCTGCAGTGGGGGACATCCCCTGTGAGTCAGGAGCAGGAGGGGTGTTGTGGTTGGGTCATGTTTCACACTGATTTACTGCTGACATGGGCTGGAGTTAAGCTGAGGAGCTCTGAGTCACAGTGGGGTGAGGTAGAAACGGGTGCAGAGGCAAACAGAGGTCCCAGGTGTCCTGTTCCTAGGTCAGAGGATGCTCTTCCCACCTCTCAACTCCTACTGCCAGGGAAGCCCTTACAAGTATCACCAGGGATTAGGGAATGGCAGGGAAGGGGAGCAGCTTTCCAGGTTTCACTTCATTGCTGAAAGGTGCCATGTTTTGTGCAGGAAGGGCTCGGTGTTGCTGCATGTGATGCAGCACAGAGACAGTCAGTGCTGCCAAGCAGTGATGTGCCATTTCTCATCCTGCCTAAGGAACTGCTGCATTGGCTTCTCCTTCCCCCTTGAAAAAAATGGCCTCAAAATTGCATGTTAAGCAGCAAGTGAGCTCCCCTCAAAGCAGCCTGTAGCCAGCGGTGATATTTATTTTCTCTATTTGTTTTAAGCCTGTGAAGACTGTGGTTTCCTGCACACTGTCCTGATGGAGCCCTGACCAGCAAGCGTGCAATGCCCCTAGCCCTAATGTGCCATTAATGATAGGTTAATGTACAGTATAATGTTTTTTGGACTATGGGTTCATTACACTTCTGAGTGCAAGGTCCTTCTGCAGAGAGCCCAAGGTCCCATTGCATTATATCATGCAATAAAAATACCCTTTTCATATCACACACTAATAAACTGTATTTGAAATGCTGTCTGAGGGCACTGCCATTGTCTTGATAGGCTGTGCCTGCAACAGTTGGGCTCTTTTTATGATGCTTTTTGTTATGCTGAATTCAAATTCTTTAAATGAAATGCATAATTTGTGCTGCTTTGTAATAAATGGAGCACAAGGCCTTTAGCTGCTCAGGCTGGGAGGGTTCCTGTCAAAGAGAACATGAAAGGGATGGCCCCATTGCAGCCAACAGCAGTGCTCCTTATCTCTCAGTGTTCCTTATGGAAGCAGGAGGTATTTTCTTGTCATTTCTGATTTGCTGCCCTCCCCAGTCAACCTGGTCATCAGGAGATCATGTTCTGGTTGACATCTGTCAAATAAAAGAGCAGTATCATTGAGCTATATTAAGGTTCTTATCCATGTCCTCATCCTTCTCTTGTTCTGTGGCCCAAGAAACATCACCTTGGCATATCTGGGGATCTGCAGGGAAATTGGTGGCTGACTAGTATTTCTTTGTTGTCATTCTGGGTTGGTAACAGCCTATTTCATGGACCCTTTCAACTTCTTTTGTGCTTGGAAAGTGCTCTGAAATCCCAGAAGCTTTGCTTAAGGGATGTTATTTATGATCTCACTTCCCTTTGGCAGCATTCAGGAACCTCAGCGTTGGTCTATCCTTCCTTGGTGCTATCCAGACACACATTTTACAGGCAGAGGAACCTGTTTATGGGAGAGATTCTCCTGAAGCTTTGCTTTTCCCTGGGTTTGTGTCCAAAAGGCAGTGTAAGCTGTCACATGTGCATTAGATGACAGAGCTGAAAGGATTCAGGTAGCCCAGATTTGGGTGATGCTCAGGCCTTGTATTAGGGTTGTATCCCAGGGGGAATTTCAGCTCCCCTGGACACATCAGGAGCAGAGCTGCATGTGGGCACTTGGTGCTGGAAAAGGCCCATGGCTCTGCAATCCTGCCAGGGATACCATGTAAGTGATTATCAGAAAAAAAAGATTTCTCAGGCCAGAGGAGAAGGCCATGAACGCAAATTGCTGAATTTAAAGGGGAGGTAAAATTATGGAACTTTTACCCTTGAATAATGGCAATTTAATTGACTTGGCCAAATGATTGATGGTTTGGGAGCAATGAGCCTGAATTCCCAGGGCTGTGTGTTCAGGGGGGCACTGCCCTTTTAATTTCATGTCAGATATTTAAATCACTTACATCACCCTCTGCCAGGAGCTCCCCTTTGAAAGAGTTAACCTGTCTGGTGGGACACTGCAACTTGAGAAATGTACCCTTTATCAAGAGAACCAGATGAGACAAGTTCATTTAAAAAGCCTGGTTTGTCATTGTTTATCTCATTTTCAGGCTTGACACACAAAATTAGGCTGCCTGACACTCACCCAGGGGCTATCCCTGGCCCTGTCCTGCCTGACCTTTCCAGCTCCAAGCTGCAGAAATCCCAGTGCATTCCACTGAGCCAAACGCCTGGCTGGGGTGAGGCAGAACAGCACCTGGGAAGCCAGTTTGGAGGTGGACTTTCAACCAGTTTGGGGGTGGATTTTCAACCTGTTTCCTGCTGGATGTGCTGATTTCCATGTGTTTTTAAGGCTGAGTGTTTAAGAGTTGTCAAGGAAGTGGTTACTGCTCTGTTGTGAATCTGTGTTGAAATCTGAGTGAATATGAAATCCATAGGGATGGGGATGGGATCAGCTCTGTCATGGGGATATCCTATGATACCTTCAAGCTCCTCTCAAAAAGAATCTGTGTAACCTCCCCAGGCCAATAAGGAACTGGTTATGGCACCAGAAAACCCATTTCAAGCTTCCACACATTTACCTTCTCTCAGTGCTCCTTGCACAGCAAAATTAACCCATACAGGAATATATAAGTGCAGCAAGTTGCTTGGGTTTGCTTGAGAACATATTGCTCACTGTTGAAGTCAGGGCTGGGACTTCTATTTGTGGCTGAGACACTCAGTGACCAGAATTTATTAATAGTGTCCAAGCTGGTGTGACTTTCATTCTTTTCCTCTCCGAGGTGAGAGTTTCTCCCAGCCCCATCCTGCAGTCTGGGCTGCACTAGGGCTGCAGTGCTGCAGCTCATTTCTCCTTCAGTGGTTTTGAATTTTATCCGATTTTCTGCCTTGTTTTTCCTTCCTTTCCTGTCTAGTCTCTCTGTGCCTTCTCTCCTCTCTCTTTTCCAAAGATGCCTCCAGTTTAAGGCACTGAGGTGTGCATGCTTTGGACTGCTGGGCTTAATGGCTGCAGTGCTCTGGATGACTGAGACGGGGAGAGATTAGGTGCTGAATAGTGACAAAATACAGGGAACCCATTGGGGTGACTTTATGAAGAGGTTTCTAAGAGCAGAGACAGCTGCTGGGGCAGCCTCAGTGCCTGGAGACCTTAAATGCTTTCCCTGAAAGCTGAGCCAACTGCGAGTCCCTCTGACGTAGTTCTACTGCATTTTCACTCCTGCAAACAGGCCAAGGGCAAGTTTGATGGATTCATGCATTACCCACCAGTCTGGATTGCTCTTTGATGGATGTCGTAGTGCAGTTCCAGGTGTGACTGCACAATCAGGATGCTGCTGACGGGGGCAGGGAGCAGAACAGCAGAGTGGGTTTGGTGTGGAATTCAGCACAGGCCATGCCTGGACATTGGGTCACACACTGTGCTTTCAGTGCCTGAGCTGAACATGCCATGGGTTGTCCACCAAGATTTGCAAGGGTGGGTCCTACCAGCACTGTGGTCTCAGCTTTGGGGGAAATCTCTGCTCTTACATTCCCCAGTTAAAAACAAAACAAAATCTCAAAATGCTCAGAACAGAAAAACAACTACCAGAATCTGCAAAACAGCTGCTAGTGAAAACATCCCTTCAGCCTGAGCAAAATCCTCACTGGACCAGTAAAGCCTAAACCCAGGGAAATCTAAAGAGCAGCTTCAAGTTAAGCTTATTCCTAGAGAGAAGAGTATGTAACCCCCCCAGATTTTGGTGGAATATCCTCACAAAACAAAGCAAACAGGGGGACCAGCATGGCTGGCTGATGTTTCCAGCCTTGCATAGCTGAAATTTCCCCTGGCACGTTGTGAGTAGCTTAACTATGAGGATATGCTGGGTGTGAGATGGCTCACACTGCAGGGGTCTCTCCCTCGTAAAGGAGATTCATGGCACAAGTGGACTGGCCTTAATAGCTGGATTTAATTGCCCCAATGCATCTGCTCTTCCTTGGCTGTGGCTCCTGATTGTTTTTCCTGGCTCTCACTAGTGTCCTTGGCTGTTTTGTTCACGAGGTGAAACAGCTACTTCTAGGCTGTCTTGGTTATAATAAGCTTTTACCTTATTCTTGCACCTTTTTCACCCCAAAATGCTGGGCAAAAGACACTTGCAGTGATTGTCACAGGACTCAGAGAGAGCAGAATCATTGATTCTCTTTCTAACCATGAGGCTGAAGGAGGTGAAGTAGCTTTGTGAAGGTCAGGCTGGGAAGCACATGGAATAAACCTCAGGACTCCTGTCTCTGGCTTCCCCATCCTGAGTTCTTTTCTTAGGTAAGAACCAAGTAAAACCATAGATTCACAGAGTGTTATAGGGTTGGAATGGACTTAAGAGATCACCCAGCCCCAACCCCTGCCCTGGGCAGGGACACCTCCCACCAGAGCAGGTTGCTCAAGGCTTTAGCCAACCTGGCCTGGAACACTGCCAGGGTTGGGGCAGCCACAGCCTCCCTGGGCAACCTGGGCCAGTGTCTCACCACCCTCACAGGGAGCCAGGAATATTTCAGATTGAATTCCTATAGTAAAGCAGAGAAACCCGCATATATGTGGGATATTTGGAGTAGGAGCTAAAAAAAGGAAGGTGCTGTGTTTTCACTCCTGATGTTAGACATGCAAGACCGAAGCTGAAGATTTTTAGTACCCAGGTGTTGGGAGGAAAATGACATTGGCCATATGCTCAGTGCCACAAGCATCTGTGTACTTAAATGCATCATTTTAAGACTATCCATCTTCTCTTGGGAGCACTGAGCTGTTTGTTTCCATGCTCAGAGCTCTCGGATGGGATCTGGAGCCTTTGGATCTGTGATTCCTCCTTAGTGGACCATTCCCCAAGCAGTGACTGGGTGTGAGCACACACATCTGCCTGGATGGGAAGTTCAGAGCTCTCTGACAAATTTCAACTTGCTGTTTACAGTTAAGAATGGCTGAAAGGAAGGACTTTGCTTCAAAAACTGAATACTGGGGGAAAACATCTATTTCTGTAGCAGTTCCAAAGAGCAAACTCAGGAAGGTTGATTCAGGTGGCCACGAGTCCAAAGGCCTGGAGGTACAATGAAGGGTTTGGAGCTCCACTGATAAATCTGGGAAAGGAAGTGCGTTGAACTGACTTTGCTCTGGAAATCTGTAATCATAAGAGCTGTGCTGTGGTCTTCAGTCTGCAGGAGTTGTGTGATGCTGAATCTGTGGATTTCAGAGTCTCTGGGGTTGTTTTCTGTGGGATGTGCATGTAGGGAAGGGACCTTAAAGACCATCAACTTCCAACCTCTGCTGTGGGCAGGGACACCTCCCACCAGCCCAGGCTGCTCCAAGCCCCATCCAACCTGGCCTGGAACACTCCCAGGGATGGAGCAGCCACAGCTGCTCTGGGCAACCTGTGCCAGTGCCTCAGCGCCTCACAGGGAAGGATTCCTTCCCAATATCCCACCTATCCCTGCCCACTGGCAGTGGGAAGCCATTCCCTGTGTCCTGTCCCTCCAGGCCTTGTCCCAAGTCCCTCTGCAGCTCAGTTGGAGCTCCTTTAGGCACTGGAAGGGGCTCAAAGGTTTTCCTAGAGCCTTCTCTCATGGAACAGCCTGTGTTGTGTTCTCCTCATGATGGGCCTCTTGGCCAACTAAGTCACTCCACCAGAACATTCCTGCCATCTTTCCTCTACTGGGAAGGCAACTGAGCTGGTCCCAGTAAGATCTAAAGAACTCTCCACATCTCAGACTTCTCCCTAAACCTTCTAGCTGAGCTTTCCAGCCCTCCCAAAGAGTTGAAGCAACTACATCTTCTACTTCCTCCATAATTCCTGTCAATAATGGCATATTTTATTCCTGTAGCTCCTGTGTCTCCTGGCCCTGGCCCACAGTGTTTTATTGCTTGGAGCTGATGTCATGAGGATTTATTGTGCTCTGCTTAGGCTGGTGCTGCTTCATCTCTCCACTCAGTGCCATCCTACCACCAGCCCCATGTTCACTGTCTGTATGCCAGCAATTCCCACATGGACATCACCCTCCCCAGAGGCTCCCTGGCAGAGCTCCGTGCTGGCAGGCATTGTTTGCAGGAGCTATGAAGTTTAGTGTTGCACAAACTGAGCTGCTTTGGAGGAGAGGTTTCCATCATCCCTGATGGTTTCTCCTGGCGATCGCTTTTGCTCACTCGTTCCTGTAACTGCCACACTCAGATTCCTGGGGAGTTTTATACTTCATTTGAGATTCAGCTGAAGATGGCATGTTCCCATCTCTAGGAATGTGGCCAGATTGAGAGCTGCCTGAGCTGGCTGCTGAATTGCAGGCCATATTTGTGTTTGATCCTGAGATCCTGCTGTGATTTTCCAAGGCACAGTCTTGCAGTAGCCACATCATTTATGGCCAAGGCTTTTTTACACTTATCCCTCTTTCCATCATGCTTAATTCCCACAGTTGCTCCTCATGAAGACCTATTTCAGTGATATTTTCCTTTATGTATCCAAATTACATGTACCTGCCTGTTTGTGCATGAACAAATCCCTGCCTGGATGGATGCTGAGTTAGCATAGCTGCTGCCTGAAGGCACAGGGCCCAAAGACCAAGGAACTAAAGGAATGTAACACTTCCAGGGATATTGGGGTTTTCCTAGGCAATTTGTAGCACCATCCATTAAAGGGATGTCTGTGCACAGAGGGAGACATGGTCCAAGCCAAGGGCACCAGTGTGGGTAAATGTGGCATTCCCAGCTCTGTGTTTCCATAGAATCATACAATCAGTGAATGGTTTGGCTGGGAAGGGATGTTAAAGATCATCCAGTGCCACCCCCTGCCATGGACAGGGACACCTTCCACCAGCCCAGGTTGCTCCAAGCCCCATCCAACCTGGCCTGGAACGCTCCCAGGGATGGAGCAGCCACAGCTGCTCTGGGAAATCCATTCCAGTGCCTCAGCACCTCACAGGGAACAATTCCTTCCCACAGCACCTATCCCTGCCCTCTGGCAGTGGGAAGCCATTCCTGTGTCCTGTCCCTCTGTGCCTTGTCCCAAGTCCCTCTGCAGCTCTTCTTTAGGCACTGGAAGGTGCTGGAAGATCAATACTCATGAAAGATGCACAAGGAACTGTTAGAGAGAAACTTCAAGAGATCACAGAGCTCCACAAACAGAGGAGCAGAGTTCCAAGGAGTGCTGGGCTAAGGCCTCTATGAGGAGTCTGTGCTCCCCCAACCCTCCCTCCTCCTTGTGGATAACAGGGATCCAAGAGGAACTTGGTTTGAATCCCTGCTTTATTGCATGTTTCTAACTGTAACCACAGCATATTCCAATGTATTTTTTTTCTTCAAAAGGCTTGTGTCTCTCCTGGCTAACTCTGCCTCTCCCACTTTTGCAGGGCCACCCCTTCATCGTGCAGTACAACGATGGGAAGGCCGAGGTGGTGTCCATGTGGGTGTGCAGGATGTTGGAGGAACGCAGATCCACCCAGGGAGCTCAGTGAGCTTCCCACCAGGCAAGAGCTCACCCTGGACTAGCAGCTCCAGCCCCACACTTGGCACTCTCAGCCTATCAGGATCCTATTTTCCTACAAATATTTCTAAGAAGCATCCACAAACTCTTCACGGATATTTGTCGCTGCCTTTTCCTCACAGCCACATTAAGGAATTCTCTTCCCACCTTTCTTTTGTTGCTGAGCAATTGACAGGTTCTCTTCAGTTAAACTGTACACAGCCTTAAAGCAAGTATTTTATAACTATTTTTTTTTTGTTATGGAATGTATTGTATATTTCCTGACTCCAGAGTATTTTTTAACTGTTGTATGAGTGACTCCCTGAGTGGTCAGAGGATTTCCTGAGGAGTTGGTGGCTGTCTCTGAGTGCAAACAGCCACAAAGGACTGGGTTGAAATGGAGAACAAAAGCAAACAAATGAGAGAAGTAGCTGGGCTTGCCCATCCTGCAAGGACGAGAGGAGTTGCCCTTCCAGAGGGCATGGCAGGTGGATCAGCACTGCACTAATAAATGACTGGGAATTGCCTCTCTCTGCTCCACCAGGTCAGGTTTACTGGGAGGGCCAAGCAGGGAAGATGACACAAAAACGAAGAGCATCCATGGTCAGGCTCTGCAGGCTGATCTCTAAATCACAAAGGTTTTGCTGAGGTGGAAAGAGTAGGTGAAAGAGGACAGTGCCCTGGAGCCAGGCTGGGAGAGCTGGGGGTGTTCAGCCTGGAGAAGAGAAGCTCCAGGAAGACCTCAGAGCCCCTTGCAGTGCCTAAAGGGGCTCCAAGAGAGCTGCAGGAGGACTTGGGACAAGGGATGGAGGGACAGGACACAGGGAATGGCCTTAAGCTGAAGGAGGGCAGGGTTAGGTGTACTGTGAGGGTGCTGAGGCACTGGAATGGATTTCCCAGAGAAGCTGTGGCTGCCCCATCCCTGGGAGTGTTCCAGGCCAGGTAGGATGGGGCTTGGAGCAACCTGGGCTGGTGGGAGGTGTCCCTGCCCATGGCAGGGGTGGGATGGGATGAGCTTTAAGGTCCCTTCCCACCCAACCCATTCTGTGATTCCATGATGCTCCTAGCCAGGGAGCAGATGCCACTGGGAGAGCTGTGCACAGCCGAGATGTGCTGTGGCTGCAAAGGGAGAGCAGCCTGAGCCCTGGGATGGCTGCAGAGAGCTGCAGCACTGAGGGGGTGAGTTCTGCCTGAGGAAGCCAAATGCCACAGCATCCCATGGGATTGAGGGACCCTCATGGGCAGGGAGCAAGCTGCAGGGGTTGACCTATTGTCACAGCAGGTTGGAGCTTGCTTGAAAGCCTCTTGCCTTCCTCAGCACTACCCTGATCCCTGATTTTCTCCCCTGGAGTCGCTGCATGGTGGGTGCAGCTGGGTCAGGCATAGGCTCCCAGCTTTGCTGTTCCAGGAAGGAGCAATGATTGCATTGTCTCTGCTCTGTGTTTCTGCCTCCTGCAATTTCTGTGGACGTTTCCAGAACAGCCCAACACAGATTGAACCAGCCCTTGTGTTCAGATGCTTATTAAAGAAAGAAAACACAGGGAGGGGTGGTGAGAGGTTTGGGGTGGGTGAGGTGGGTGGGAGGAGGTTGGGGCTTTTGTTTGCTGTTCTTTGCATTACAAGTAAACTTTTGCTAGAAAAAAAACAGACTCAGGTGGTTTATTCTATACCAACAGCTTTAAAAAAACCCCACAATTCAGTGAAATATTCTTCCTGAACCACTGCAAATCCTAAATGTTATCCTGCAAAAGACTTCGTTTTCTTCCTTGGAGGGATCGTTTGTCTTCTTGTGAAATGTAGAGGTTGCAGGCATGAACTTATAGACTAAAGTTTGTCTTAATTGCTCTGATGTCACAACCTCCCTGGCAGGTAACAGGGCAATGAATGAGGCAACAACCCCCATCCCCCCAGGTCCTTTTGCTAAAGTGAGACAAATTCCCTCCCTGGGAGCCAACCCGAGTATGGGCAGCTCTCCCATTTATTCAGCCCTAACAGTTTGCATTAGCTCTCTCTGGATAAAAAGTCTCTCTCTCCCAAATTTAGTTTAAAAGTCAGGAAACCCAAGGCTTTTCCTCTCCCTTTCCCTGGTGGCAGGGGGGGAGACATCACCCTGACAATCCATGTGTGATGCCAGATGATAGAGATGGGGAAAATCTCCTGGCTAAAGGGCTGACAGATATAACTCACTGGTATGTGTGTGAACCTTGCTGGTTCATCAGGATAATCAGTCCAGGAAGGTTTGGGCCTCTATCATCTTTCCTCTCCCAAGTCCTTGGAATTGGTGCAGGGGGGTGAGGAGGAGGATGAGCAGCCAGGGGACTGCTTGGTGGCATCACTTTTGCCCTGCTCCTCTCCTAGCACTACATGTGGAAGGAATAAGGCTGGATGAGGGTGGAACAGGCAGGCTGAGGAAAATCAGCTCCTCTTCAGCCTTGCAGCAGCAAGGTTAGGCCTCCCCAAATGTCACCTCCTGCCTTGGCTATGGTGTCTCTGGATGGGTTGTCCCCACAGGAGCTCTGGACCCCACAGCCCAGTCTGTGCAGCTTCATGGGGAGCACTGGGGTCCCCAGCACAGCACCTCACTAGTCCCTCCCAACCTGCATCCTGGCCCTGCTCTGCACAAGTGTGTGCAACCCTCAGAGCCCAGTTCAAGCAATTCAGCCCAGTTCTTGCTACCACCCAAGGGGCCAAAGTGAGGGGAAGGAGGGAAGGCAATAAACTGGGCCAGGATTTGGGCAGATTTAGCTCTGCTGGGTGCCCACACCCACGCTGAGCAGCTCCCCAGCAGGTCTGCACCCAGCTCGGGCTCCTCTCCCTACACCAAATCCATGCTGACCTGTGTCTGTGCCAAGTGGGAGCCTGGGCAAGCCTGGCATGGGGCACTCCAATGCAACACAGGGTCCCCCAAACCCATCTGAGGGGATCCCTTGGGATGCAGTGCCACTGGGCTGCGTTTGGGCTGAGGAAATCCTGCCGTGGTGCACACAGAGGTGACTTTGAGGTGGCCAAACATGCCCCAGGCTCTGCTGCCAGCCTTGCACATGTAATCTTGCATATGTAAACCTGCTCCAGGGATAGGAATGACCCCACCAGGGAGATTTCCCTGGCTGCCAGACAAGGCTGGAAGCACTGGGTGCTGTGAAGGGGCTCAGCAGTGCACCTCTCCACCAAGGGAGGAGCTGTGCTGGAGCAGGAGCTGCCTGGGGATGTTGTTCCTCTCTCCTCCTTCCTCTTGCCCCTTTTTGGAGCCTGAATCAGGGCGTTTCTTGGCTGCAAAGCTTGCAGGAAATGCAGCAGTATTACACCTTACAGCTGAGTCCTGCTCAGAAGGAGGCACAGGGGGTTGTGATGAACACGTTAATTCAGCAGTGAGTCCTACAGATGCACTGAGTGATCCTTCCAAGCCCCCCCCATCCCACCAACTCCTTTAGGGGCTCCACCTCACCTCTGCATCTCCTCTCCGACAACCTCAGTCATGCTGGTACCAACTGACTCCTATGGGAGTGTGTATGCAGGGACTCACTGGGAAAAAAACTGGGAATGTCCCATCTGTGCCAAAACTTCCAATGTTTCCCACTTCTCCCTGCCTGTGAGCTAAGCCTGTAGCAGTTTGGTCTTAAACCCAGCACAGAATATTTCATTTCTTACATCCCGTGGCCAAACACATCCTGCTGTCAGCATTCCAAAGGCAAAGTGGCACTCTTTGTTTCCCAAACCACAGCCTGAAAAATTCCGTGTGGAGAGGGGGAGCTGCATCCCCGACCTGTCCCTGTCCCTTGACCGAAGGACCGCGGAGCAGGAGCGGCAGCGCCGGGAATGTGATAGTGTTAATAACTGAGCAATCACTAGAAACGGCTCTGAGGAGCTTCATTTGATCCCTCCGATACCCGAGAGCATGAGGAAACAGGAGGATTGAATCTGGGAGTGGGGTATGTGTTTTCCTGCCTGGCAGAGCTGTGTGATCCTGCAGGGAAAGTTTAGCTGGAGGCATCAATGGGGAAGGGATGGAAAAGGGAACGTCCTGGTTCTGTGGTGCAGGGCGACTGCTGAAGCAAAACCTGGGAATTTGGGTCTTTGCTGGGAAAAAAAAATCTTAGAGGGATTAAAACCCGCTGATGGAGAGCAAAGGCTCTGGGAGAACCACGGGAGAAGCTGCTCTCGGGTGCCAGAGGGATTCTGGCTGCGGGTGATGCCAGCGGAGCTGGCACACACAGCTTTGTGTCTCCGGCTGTGCTCCCTCTGCCCAGAGCTGCCCCCGGGCAGGACAACCTGGGAGGAGAGAGATCACATCCAGCCCCACGGGACCTGCGCCTGGGACCTGTCAGGAGCTGCAGCTTTGCCTGGTGAGGAGAGGAGGGAAGAGGAAGATCAAGGGGTGGCCAGAGCTGAGATCGAGTCTTGGCTCCACTCCGGACGTGCTTCCCAGCACTGAGAGAGGAGCTGTCGGTGGCTGCTGCCAGGGGTCACAGCGGGTGGGTCCAGGGCACGCAGACACCCCCAGCCTCGCTGGGCAGTGAACAGGAGCAGCAAATCCTTCACCGGGATGTGAAGCTGTGGCCCCCACACTGCTCCTGTGAAGGGCTCCCAGGCTGCACAGCCCCTTGGGGACATCTTTCTGCAGGATCTCCTCCTCCCACTCCCATTAGGATGTGCAACCAGCAGGGACAAACACATAAGAAACCCACAGAACCCCTGGGAGACTCATCCTTACCCAGGTACCATGGGCCAGCCCACTCAGGGAATGAGTTAAACACATCACAGGTGCCCCCAGCATCTCGAGAGCTGCAGAAGAACAAGCTGTGGCCTCTCAGCTTCACCTGAGGGTGCTCAGGGGACTCTCTGTAGCCACGGGAGGGTGTTTGTGGGTGACTCCTGCCCCACACAGCTCTCTTCCTGCTCCTACTCTGCAGGGAACCAGGTAGGAACCAGCCCAAGCCCCAAATGCTGCAGCTGGGTAGGTGCAACGTCCCAGTGGTGGGAGCCAGACCTGGGGGGGCAGAAGGGCTCTCTGGCAGGGAGGAGGAGCTGGAACCCATGGAATGATGTTGAAGCCCCAAAGCTATAACAGCTGCTTTAGGATAACTCATCCTCAGCTTTCCCTGGAGGATCCCACCAGGCTGGAGGGGCTCACAGGCACCATGGGGCAGAAATCTGGAGGGATGGGGGGGTTGTCCCCTGACTTGCTGGCCTCATCTTGCTCACCCAGCTCACCAGTACTGCCCTGCCAGGCTGCCTGGCCTGGACTGGGAAAGCCTAATCGGGAAAAATAAATTGAAAATTAATTTAAAATCTCTGTATTATTTGGTCGCATTGAATAAAAAGAAGGTTGTGCAACCTGCTCTAGTGGAAGGTGTCCCTGCCCATGGAGGTGGGGTTGGAACGAGATAAGCTTTAAGGTCCCTTCCAACCCAAACCATTCCAGGATTCGATGATCCCGTGCCTTTCCCGTCGGGAAGCTGCAGCCGGAGCGCTGCGGAGCGGCTGCCGGGGGGGTGCGCCGGCCCGGGGGGAAGCTGCAGCCGGAGCGTGGCGGAGCGGCTGCCGAGGAGCTGCGCTGCCCTGGGGCTGTGTTACCTTCAGGAAAGGGTACGGCCATAAACCACACGTGTGCAGTAAGGACAGGATTTATGGATTGAGCCTTAGCGGCTGCTGGAGCGGCTGCTGCCTGCC
>NW_008651539.1:21522-21833 GCF_000695815.1 Acanthisitta chloris
TGGGGCTTTTACAGGCAGGAGGGAGGAGGAAAACTTCCCTGCAGCCGAGGCAGCGCTGCCAGGCCCGCGCGCAGGTGAGTGCAGGTCCGTCCTGGAAGCGATGCCCAGGGCACAGGCAGCGGGAATTGCTGCCCTGGGCTCATCCTGCTCCATCCCCGCCAAGGTGCTTGGTTTAACCTAATCAATAAAGTGGTGCCTATCGATCCCGCGCGTCGCGTTCCTCCGCTGCGCTCCAGCCCAGGAAATCGGGAAGATTTAGAGCCGCAGGGATGGTGCAGGGAGGGTTTGGGTGGCCACAAAGGTGAGGGGCA
>NW_008651540.1:0-437 GCF_000695815.1 Acanthisitta chloris
TCCCCTTCATGGGTTAAAATCCCACTTTGGAAGGGGTTAGAGTCCCTTTAGGTAGCTCTTAAGACTTAATGACTTTTGGCGTGGAACAGGGTACTGGATCGTGATTCTGTGTTTTATACTTGTGGTTTTGTTTTTATTAACTGTTTTAAACCCAATTGTATTTTGTGCATGTGTTAAAGAAATTTGTGAGAAGAGACTGTTTTAAGTATCTAAAAATGGGGAGCCAGGCAAGTAAAGAAATCCCTCCAAAGTGTCCACTGGGGTGTGTCCTGGCACATTGGAAGGATTTAGGAGTAATCCCTATTGGAAATGTAAGGAAAAAGATTTAACTAAGATTGTACTAATTGGTGGCCATTGTATAAGTTAGAAGATGCTGAGAAGTAACTGCCATATGAAACTGTAAAATATACCACTTTGTTACAGCTGATAAGAGAAGG
>NW_008651541.1:0-1072 GCF_000695815.1 Acanthisitta chloris
ATTTTGGTGGATTTTGGTGGATTTTGGCAGATTTTGGTGTATTTTGGGGTATACTGGGGGATTTTGGGGTATTTTGTTGGATTTTGGTGGATTTGGGGGTATTTCAGGGTATTTTGGTGGATTTTGGTGGATTTTGGAGCATTTTGGTGGATTTTGGTTTGTTTTGGTGGATTTGGGGGTATTTTAGGGTATTTTGGGATATTTTGGGGTATTTTGGGGTATTTTGGTTTATTTTGGTGGATTTTGGGCTATTTTGGTTTATTTTGGGGATTTGGGATATTTCGGTGGATTTTGTGGCGTTTTGGTGGATTTGGGGGCATTTTGGTGTATTTTGGATTATTTTTGTGTATTTTGGTGTATTTTGTTGTATTTTGGAATATTTTGGTGTATTTTGGGGTATTTTGGTTTATTTTGGGGGATTTTGGGGGATTTTGGTTTATTTTGGTGGATTTTGGGATATTTTGGTGGATTTTGGGGCATTTTGGTGTATTTTGGATTATTTTTGTGTATTTTGGTGTATTTTGTTGTATTTTGGGGCATTTTGGTGAATTTTGGGGTATTTTGGAGGATTTTGGGTTATTTTGGTGGATTTTGGTGTACTTCAGTGGCTTTTGGGGTATTTTGGGGTATTTTGGCTTATTTTGGGGTATTTTAGAGGATTTTGGTGGATTTTGGTGTATTTTTGGGTGTTTTGGGGTATTTTGGCTTATTTTGGGGGATTTTAGAGGATTTTGGTGGATTTCAGTGGATTTTGGTGTACTTCAGTGGCTTTTGGGGTATTTTGGCTTATTTTGGGGGATTTTAGAGGATTTTGGTGGATTTCAGTGGATTTTGGTGTACTTCAGTGGCTTTTGGGGTATTTTGGCTTATTTTGGGGGATTTTAGAGGATTTTGGTGGATTTCAGTGGATTTTGGTGTACTTCAGTGGCTTTTGGGGTATTTTGGCTTATTTTGGGGGATTTTAGAGGATTTTGGTGGATTTTGGTGTATTTTGGGGTATTTTGGGGTAGTTCAGGGTATTTTGGTGGATTTTGGTGGATTTCAGTGGATTTTGGTGTATTTTGGTGTATTT
>NW_008651542.1:0-5801 GCF_000695815.1 Acanthisitta chloris
GGCTGCAGCTCCGGGCGGTGGGCCCCGCGGGCGTTATTGTTAGAGAGGAGAGCTGCTGCTCAGTGTGTGTGTGTGCTTGTGGTAGGGGAGGGAGAAAAGGGGTTGTAGTTGTTTGCTCTGGGTGGGTTTGTAGCCGGTCGGTGCTTGAAAGGAGACTCGCAGAGGGGGGGTTTTGGTCAGCTTTTTTGCAGAGAGTGACCAGTGGAAAAGCTTTGCTGCTTTGGTGTCCTGTTTGAAAGCCTTTCTAGCTTGGGTGTCCCATCAGAAAGGCTTTTCCAGCCTAGGTGTCCTATCTGAAAGCCTTTCCAGCCTAGGTGTCCCATCAGAAAGCTTTTCTAGCCTAGGTGTCCCATCAGAAAGCTTTTCTAGCCTAGGCGTCCCATCAGAAAGCCTTTCTAGCCTTGGGTGTCCCATCTGAAAGCCTTTCCAGCCGAGGTGTCCCACCAGAAAAGCTTTCCAGCCTGCAGAGCGTGAAGTGTCCATGAGAATCACAGAATCATAGGATCTTAGAGGTTGGAATGGACCTTACAGATCATTAGCCCCAACTCCCTGCCCTAGGCAGGGACACCTCCCACCCGCACAGGTTGCTCAAGGCTGTGAACACTGCCAGGGTTGGGACATCCACAACTTCTCAAGGCAACCTGTGCCAGTGTCTCACCACCCTCATGGAAAAACTTTTCTCTAACACCTAACCTAAATTTTCCCTCTGAAAAGCTTTCCAGCCTGCAGAGCATGAGGTGTCCTTCAGAAAAACAACTTTACACATACCCTAAAGTCTTGCCTCAGAGCACCATATCACCAAGCTGAAATAAGGGATTGCTGAAAAATAATGTCTGTCTCAAAGCCTTAAATCTGTTTTTATTTTTAGAAGTAAATAGGCACAATTACTCTCCTGTGATTTTTTTGGACTAGCACTTTTGGTCATAGTAGCCCAGACTAGTGTTCTGGATTGTACAGGGTGGAAATATTAGCAGGAAATCTGTCTGTGGAGGTGAGTTGTAAATTAAACAAGCTCTGCTTTACCTGTAAACAATACACTGTGTATATATATATAATACACTGCATAAATGCAGTGTGTGCAGTGTAGCTTCCACTTCCAAAATGATTGTGGGATTTTCCTGGATTTTGAAAACGAAACTACAAAAAGCAGCAAACCTGGAGCTTTTAGATAAGGTTTTGAATTGGAAGATCTTTTGATCTTTGTCTGAGTACTGTTTTGTGCAGACAGGACAAGATGTCTGTCTTAAACTTGTCATTAATGCATATGAGCATGTGCACACACAGTACTGGTCCTCACCTGGAGACAGAGCAGATTGTTCTGTGCATCTCTAGTTGTTTCAATACAATAAAATGATGTAAAATGATTGGTCTGTCTAGTAAGGCAGAAATCCTCTAAAAATATTTTTCTGCGATTTAAATGTACATTTTAAACACTGAAATTAGCAGGTGAACATTCTGACCTGTTTTGTTCTTGGAAGTAATCAAGAGCACAGTGTGTGGGTCAGCTTTCCTTGCTAGAAGCTTTTATTTACCTTTTAAAGTAAATAATTTACACCTAATTTACATTTGCCTCAGCCATTCTGTTGGAGTGGACTTAAGTCAACTTTCATGGTATAACTGTGGTGTCATAGCAAAGGAATAGAGGGGACAAAGTGCCCCTTTTTCTGGCTCTTTTGTAAGATGTTCATTCAAATCACTTAACAGCATGTATTTTTGGGGTACTCTGTGCTAGGCAGTGTGGGCTGAACAAAGAAAAGGCAAAGGCTGAGGCTTGAAAACCTCAGGTGTGATCTCACACTGTCGAGTTAAAGTTCAAAGATTTCTAAGTCGTAATGGGCTGAACTTCTGAAACTGAAGCAGGATTTAGATAAGCCCCACAGAAGGCAGGGGATATTAAAGCAGAATTAGTAATTCACAGGCTTCAGCTTCTCCCTTGGTGGGGAATCAACAGTTCTTCAGTAAGTCAGTGTTTTTAATAAAGAGCATTGCATGCTTTGTGTCCTGAAAACAAAGCTCATTGTACACATGGGCTTCAGTGTTTTTATTTTGCTGCTTGAGAAGTTTATTTTGCACAAATTCATTCCTTTATTTTGAATCTTTGGATGAGAATATTTGTGATTTTTTTTTTTTTTTTATCACCCAGAAAGTAAAATCATCCTGGATACTGCACAGACAGTAAATTGCACTGGAAACTTGTGCTTAGTTGAACGTTTAATCCTTTCTCTGTCAGCAGCTGGTCATGAAGGCCAGTAGAGATGATTTTCAGAGCTTTGTGTGTGAGAATGAATACAGAAACGTACTCAACTTAGACACATGCTTCTGAAGGACAAAAAAATCACTGCTCTGTAAGAGGTACCATCTTAGGCTTTAGATGGCACATACATGCAGCTTTTTGTCAAGGAAAGGTCACTCTTCAGGAAGGAAACAGAATATTTGAGGTAAATTTAGTGTCAATGTTTTCCTCTAAACTCAGGATAACATGTCCTGACCACCAAAATACAATGCACAATTTGAAATCATAGTGTTTGTCACTTTGTTCCATACTATTTTGAATATATAAACTAAAAATAGTAGATTATTAGTTACACTTTCATTTTCCTAGATGTAACCTCATTTCAAAGAATAAGTGTTGCTTTTGGTAAAAGGGACTAGGATAAATGGAATTGCTCTTCATAAATGTATGTGAAAACATGGCCTGAAAATGTCTGTGTTCCCCTTATCTCCTTATATTTGGAAACAATAGGAATGTTATCCTGTTCTCTTCCTCTGTTCTTGGATGACAGGATATTTGTGTGTGCGTGGAAGGGAGTAATTAAAGGGGTATTTTCTCTACAGGACCTTCAGACATGCAACTGGAGTATATGTTGACAAGCTTAGTTAATTTCAAAGTTGCTTGAACAACTCCTCTAGGTGTTTGTTAGGTGTCTGGGGTTAGACTCCTTCCAGCTCTTCACATTCCCTAGGAGAAAATACTGCAGTAAGTCCTGCATGTTCTTCTCTGTGCCCCTTTTCTTTTTTGTTTTTAGAGGGAAAAGCCTTTCTAGATTTTAAGCCAATTGGATGTAGATCGAACTCAAGTCTTGTCACAATGATGGATGAAAAACCCAAAGTTATTTTTGCTTTCAGCTTGTGTAGCAGAGCATGAGCTGTGAAACAACAGTTTATTAAACACTTGTTCTGTCAAAGGAGCAAAATAATTTCCAGACACATGGTTCAGGTTATGGGCAGATGATCACAAAGATTATTTCTGGGCAGCTGTAAATATGAAGTAAGCATGTCAGTGTAACAAACTAGGCACACTGCTGTATGGAGGTGAGAGAAGACCCATGTTGGCTGTGGCTGGTAACTTAAGCTGCTGTAGCTTTATCAGCCTGTCTGAGTTTCCAACTGAGTGTAATCCTGGCTGGGCTGAAAAATGAGTAGTTAAAAAGTGCTTCTGTCATTACTGCTTGAGTATTTTCATGGAACAGCAGATGGTTACTTTAAGTTGATCTGACTTGGTTCAGTAAAACATTGGATTTCCCACAGGAGTCAGGAGCCTATAGTAAAGGGTGGGATCAGTTTTCCATCCTTGTAGGTGCAGTTAATGGTGGCAGGGAAGTGCCACACTTCAAGTTGTCCATTGGTAGCAGCTCTTTGAAGTGCTTTTCACCATTGTTTGGGCCACGTGGATGTCCAAGGCTTGTGAGTGTCTCCAGAAGCTCTCCTGGTGCAGCCTGGTTTCAAGTTTATCTTTGCAGATTAAATATTTTGAAACAAAGCAATAGTAAAATTCATTTGAAACTGCTCACTGAAAGCCCAAATCTTTCTTTGAAACCTCACTCGGTAGCAGTTTTGGATATCAAGCTTCATGTGCTGAAAACCAAGCAGGTTATCTGTGAAATTATGTGGTAGTTAGTACTTTCTGGTTTCAGCTTGGTCTGTTTTGGTTTTGGCTGGTTTATGTAGCACAGGATTAGGTCTCAGAAGGAGTTCTGTTAACTAGATACATGATGAGTCCTACAAGCTGTGATGCATCTTTACTTGTTTTTTTGGATGCTGCTTTGATGTTTTGTTGATGTTTGCCCTTTCAGGAGAAAGAGATACAAAAAATGTGTTGGGAGAGCCTAGTTTGTGTTCAAGAATTTGCTTGTAACTTGCTTTGAACATAAATGATGTGTAGAGCACAATGTAGATCTCTTGTAGTGTAGGCAACTAACTGTAGGTTCAGTGTTTGTGTAGGAAGTGTGTGGTGATTTGGAAGGAACATCTGTATGCAGCCACCAAAACTAGGAGTTCTCCTCCTCAGTGACTTCATTCTGATTGCTGGAGAAGTTTTTTGTTTTCTCCTCTGGGTTAAGTGTCTTTGTCACTTGTTTAAAAACTTATACAGCATAGAGATATTTTTCAAAACTGTAAAACTCAGCAGGGGGAAAAACACAAGAATATCTACAATTGTTATTTCAAAAATAAATTCAGTTTAAACAAGAGACCTCTAAATGTTTTGTGTTCTGGAGTACTGATGTGATTGCATTCTTGAATCTACTTGGTTGTAGCTCAGGACTGAAACAGCTTCTCAGGACTTACTGTGTGTGTGTGCCTGTGTATGTATGTGTGTGTTAGGATTGTACTCAGACAGTGAGTGTGAGGACTGGTGGCTTTTGAGAGGTTCTGAGCTGTTTTATCTTTTTGATTGTTTTTTTCTGCCTTTTTTTTTTCTTTTTTTATTTTGATGAAATGGAAAGACTGGTTTAAGTGTTTTATTGGGTCATTTCTGGGCAGTTTTTGCTGCAGAGTTAAACTAATGAAGTGCAGGACAAAAGGTTTCCTCCAGCTGGTTGAAGAGGTTACCTTCTCCCCTTGCACCTTGCAGCTTGTCATACACACTTGTGCCTCTGTAATTGGTATAACCATACCACTGAAATTATCTGGTTAAATATAGAGCCTCCCTCCTGCTCCTGACCCCCTTTTTTAAGGGTTATTTTTAATCTGATGATTCCAGTGATCCAGTTTATAGCACAGCACTGTAAATGACTGTAAGAGCACAGCTGAGTGCTCAGGCATTTTTAAAGCCAGTGTTGGGCTTGAAGCTAATGACATGTAACTGCATTTTTTGTTTGCACTTCAGGATGACATTTTTGAGGCAATTCAGAGGAGGTAAAGGAGAACTACAGTGGAAGGGGAAGGTGTATGTTACCACAATGAAGTAACTCAGTTTTGGATTCCTATTAAAGTAAAAGCCAGGCCATACTTAAGCAATGAACACCAACACCTTGCCCCTGCCTCCTGGAGCCTTTATGTAGTGCTTTTCTCCCAGGAAACTCCAGAGTACTCAGGTATCTCAGTGGCAGAGGCTGAAGTAGGATGGCTTGCTGCCTGCAGAACTGGGGGCTGCTGACTCATGAGCTGTTCAATACACAGTTTATGTGCTCACTTTGCCACTGGATTATTTTCTTTTGTGCTGGTCTAGCTTTTATGCTTCAAGATCTCTATCTGTGATGGGCGAGGATGAAGTTGTGTATGGGGGGGTAAAATGGTGAAAATCTTTGCTTCTTGCAGGCATTGCAGTAGGTTGCTAAGCAGGAGTTTTACTGCAGTTATTTTACAGCACTAATGCTGCTCTTAGATTGCTCTTAGTTGACAGCAAGAAGGCATTTTACTTAATATTTTTGTGTAATGCAGTGTTTGGATCTCAGAGTGCCTTCGGGATGATAGAAAAATGCTTACTTGGCATCTGAAATCTCTGTGATAATGTAGAACTAAATGCACATTTGCCTGTCCTCTGCATTGCAGCTGACAGGGCTTTCCTTCCTTTGCTTTTA
>NW_008651542.1:5832-7451 GCF_000695815.1 Acanthisitta chloris
GATGAAAAAGTGAAGACAAGTAACTTTTCTTCTATTCCTAACAGAAATAGACATAATACTCTTTTTTGCTTGTTTGTTTAGTTGAATAAAATTAAGCAAAGTACATTAGGCCTAAGAATATTTTTGACTGTTTAAGAAAGACTTGTGCATTGTGGAGTATGTTACTGCAATATCTTAATCTGAAAACACCAGCATGGAGCAAGGCTGCATGGACAGAGTGTGCAGGAACAATTGTAGTAACTTAGGGTATTTCTGGCTCTTCCCTCCCTTATGGCCTTAGGCACCAAAATGGATTGTGTGAGTGTTTTGGAGCATAATTTTGCAATATATGTTTTCTTCAACAAAGTTGCCCCACGTAGTGTTGTGGAATATGATGTTCTGTGCTGTTTGTGTCGCTGTGGTTGTTCATGGGTTTGGTTGGAAATTGGATCACAGAATTTGTTGGGGGTTTAAATGCATTTCTGCAGACACTGTCTGAACAGGCTCATGTTGCTGTGCAGCCTCACAAACAATTGCATCAGTGTGACCAGGGGAATTGTAATCTGCAGCAGGGGACTCGGGGACTTGAGCAAGTAGGAGCTTATTTTACAATTTCCTTGTCTGCAGAGCCAGTTTGCTGTAGGATTTAAGGCACCTTAAGCAGTGGAGGTGTGGGCCAGCGTGGTTGGCTTTGCTCTGCAGTGGTTGAGCTCTTTTATCCTCCCTTTTGGCTTCACAGCTCAGCTACCCTCTCTGAACTCATGAGAACTGCTGCTGTGATTGTCCAGCCATGTCATCATCTGTTCTAAAATCAGGATGGAGAAGAGTAAACTGACCTTACTTCCTGTTGTGGTAGATTTGCAATATGCCAGATGCACTTCAGGGCTATTTTCTTGATCTGTTACAAGCTGTGGCTGCTGCATTTGACAACTATCACTGTGTTGTGTCTGTCCCCAGCATGAAATTCCCAGTGAAATATTTTTGGAGCTCTGGAGGTTCTTACTTTGGGTTTGCCTAGGCCATTACTGCCTCTGATACACTGAGATTAAGTAGTTCAGTGTTATATTTAAGCTGTAGGACTGCCAAAGAAATAAACTGTTGGCACTAGGTGACATCAAAAGGACCAAGTGGTGTTTCAGTAAGTGAACTGGGCAGCAAATACTTGGTAAGAAGAGTTTTCCTGGTAAATGTTTCACAGACTTTGAGCATAGAAGTTGAATTACCTAGAAAAATGGAAGTAAAATATTACAACTGAAATGTCTGTGAAACCAAAACCAACAGCAGCATGAGAAGGTGTCACTTGGTGGCAAATACAGACCTTGGAACAATGGGTGCATCAGGCTTTTGATGCTTTTACATTCAAAATGAAGTGTTCCTCTTCCCTGTTCATGTTATGCTAGATTGGGAAGATAATTGGTAAGGATTCATTCCTTACTTTTTCGATTAGATCAAGACAAATTTCATAAGTGATAATACAGAAATGGTGAAACCAGAGCTTAATAATTAGGTATGTTATTCTTCTTTGCAAGGACCCTTTCTGCTTAGCCTGTAGAGTCTCTGTCACTTGAACACACAGGAGTTTTACCTGCTTTTGGCTAATGGTTTTGCATTTCAGCAGATTAGAGAACTGATCCTGCTGA
>NW_008651542.1:7468-31972 GCF_000695815.1 Acanthisitta chloris
GTTTCCTCCCATGAAAAAAAAAAACCCCTTAATGCTCTTGAACAGAAATATTTTAGAGCTATTAATATGAACTGTGTTGGTGGGAATTCTTGCACAGAGGATTAGAAACTATTTTAAATGCTTTCAAACTATCTTAACTGATGCAGCTGGAGAGAATTACAGTCCTGAATCCTAATGGCATTGACAGTGGGGGTTGGCAGTTGTGTTTTTGGTGTTGTAGTGGTACAGTGGTGATGAGCTCTGACTCAGACCTCAGTTCAGCTCTCAGTTGTTTGGACTGAAGGAAGTGTGCACTGAGAGTGGTTTTCCCGTTAGAAGGAATGTGGATTTCCTCAGAAATTCAGGCTTGTATGAAGACATATTGTGATAGCAAGGTTAGAATATTTATCCCTTGGGGAAGTATTTACTTTTTTAACCCAGAAGACAGTTTTTCTTGGGTACTGTTTCTCCATGGTAGTCCCTGTTTGTGTAATGTGTTACAGTCTGTATTTACTCTAATATTGCAGCACATAATTCTGTTAGCACAAGTAGAAGAAAGCAATAACCTGATTTTGGCTCTTCATAACAGCATTTTTCTTTCTTTTCAGAGCAAACTTGATGATTACCAGGAACGAATGAACAAGGGAGAACGTCTAAATCAAGATCAGCTGGTAAAAACAACAAAATTACTAACCAGATCTCTGCTAAATTGTTCTTTGATCTTGGTGGGGAGGGAAGGGAAGGGGTGAATTTCACTTCCCCTTTCCCCTAGTTTAAAGTTAGATTTATCAGAACCTGAAAAAAACAGGTGGAGGAACATGTTGTAATGCTTTATACTTACTGAGGCTGGGAATAAGCTATGGTGAAAATTGGCAAATGTTACGACTTACGACCTTTGAGAGAACTAAAACCTTTGAGGTTCTCTGGACATCTTCCATTTCTTCACAGAAAATGTGTCCAGGGAGAACTTAGGAGCTTAGTCCCTTGCAATCTTGTGCAATCCAGTTAGAGATGAAGCTTGGACCAAGGGCTGGGAGAATAAGCTCCTTCCATGTGTATGTCCCAACTATCTGTGCAGCAGATGTGGAGCTCTGGATGAGCTGTGTGCTGCTTCTCTCCTTGTTGAGGCTGCTTCTTAAAGCAGAGTGTTGTAGAGCTCAGTTCCACAACAGTTTTGCAACTGTGGCAAATCAAAAGTATCTATTTAAATTCAGTTGCATGATGCAAACATGCATATTGATGCTGCAAGAGATTACAGTAATCAGTAATCAACAGTGTTCTGCTGATGATTTTTAACACTGGAAAGTGAAGGGAAAAAATGTACCTTGCAGCTATTGCAGCTGTTCACACTTAAAAGGATGAGCTGCTTCCCTTGGTCCATGGGATCTTTTCAGCTGCCAGTGCTTCCTTTTGGTTCTCCTGTGTCAGCTGAAAACTGAAATACCTCTGATGCATGTATTTTTCATTTCATATTGGCATGTTGTAAAGATAAACCTTGGCTAGGTGTCTGTTTGGTGAGCAGGGAACATAACTGACATGTCACATTGAGAAGGAACAACAGCCTGACTATAAAACATGATAGAGAAAATCTTTTTTGGTTGGAGAAAGGCTGAAAGTATTTGTTACTTTCACTTATGGCTTCTGCTTACTAGAAATTAAAGAAGGAGAATAAGAAGGTGGGACTTCACTTTTCCTTGGCTCAGCTGTTGTCACCCAGAACTTACCCATTATGGAATTTGGCACAGTGATTTAAATGTCTCAGCCATACTTCTCCCCCAGTTGGATTCTCTGTGATTTCCCAGTACTGCAGTGGGTTGAGGAGTTTGGTTTGCTTTGGTGCACATCAGCATATTTGATTTAAGAAGATAGCAGAAATAAAGATTCCTGGAGAAGGGACCACTGTGCTCTGTATAGAGTTCAGATTTTGACTCTGACTGGAGACAGCAATGTAGGAATTCTCAAACCTTTATCTCTTGAGCAGTTTTCAGTTCCCAGATTGCTCTTCTCCCCCATTCTCCCATCCTGCCAGTTCGTTTTTGTCAGAAACTGGCTAAAGCCAAACATGAAATTCATCTCGTGTGTGAGCATGTACAGGCAGATGGTTTAGCATATTTATCTGAGAAACTAAAAGCCCTAAACACATACACAAGTATTTTTGATACTTTGTCTAGGGAAAATCAAATCTGACTTAACATAGCTACAGTCCCATTCAGGGATGCTGTGCCTCACTCAGGAACAAGGATCGTGGGACTTCATTTGTTGCATGTGTTCTGTTCTGTTTGTGATGGTTTACATTTGTGGGTTTTTTTGTTTCTTTTAAGGATGCAGTGTCAAAATACCAGGAAGTGACAAATAATCTGGAATTTGCTAAAGAACTGCAGAGGAGTTTCATGGCTCTGAGCCAAGATGTAAGTAAAGAGCAAGTGATACCATGCGGGATATCCAGACACTTGGGCTTTAAACTCTTTCACTGATGCAGTAGCCACCTCTGTTTACGGACATGAGTTGCTCATGACTTCTTGTATGTTTGACTGTCTCATTCTGTATACTAGTTGGTGTCAGGTTTTCTGAAGATTTCTGAAAGATTTTCTTGATGCGCTGCATAGTATGGAAACAAGAACAGTGCAGTAATTTTCTGACAAAACTTAACTTGCAAACAGTGAGATGACAAAACAGGCTTGTCATGCACTGTGACAGTCACTTGCTGCCAGGGGTAACATTTTCTTAAAAGAAATTGATTTCACAAGCTTGTTTCTCCCTTTGGAAAGTGACTGGGGGTTTTAATTGCTTCATTTACCATAAGGTATAATGCCTCAGCAACTGAAAGCCTTGAAGTTTCTTTTCCAAGATTCTTCCTGTCTTGTTCGTTGCAAATATAATCTGAAACAACAGTATGAGGCAAGATTAATATTGTTTTCATAAAGGATAACTTAATGCTAGTAAAACTGGTGGTCTTTTGGGTTGGTGTGTTATCAGGGAAGCAAAATGACTGTGATCAAAAAGAAGTTGGAGTTAATGAGTTCTGGAAAGAGCAGCAACATTGGAGGAATGGGTTGTGCAGTGGATGTTAGTGCAGCAGACTGGGCTAACAAGTGTATTTAGTTTGTGAACAGACTATGTGGTAATTGGGAGGACATCAGCAGCCTCGTGCTACAAACTGCTTTCTGCATTTGTTGTGGCTGTAAATTTGAGGGACTCAAAGCCAAGCTGGTTCTTTGCTTTCCTTGCATCAGGGTTCCATCTAAGTCTGGAATGTTAGTAGTGGAGAACTTTCTCTTTTGGACCAGTTTGCCCTAAAGTATTTCCCTGGTGAGCTCACTGCTGAAAGAAGCCAGTGAATCCAGGAGTAACAGATTGATGCTCTGCTTCCAAACTTGCTTCCAATTTTTCCCAATTGGAGTTAGTTCTCATACTGCTCATTTGAAGATATGTCTTTGATTTTAAAAAAAGAAGTTCAGATATTTCAAAGAGAGAACGTTACAAGGTAGAAAGTAAACAAGCTAACTTTGGGTTGCTAGATGCTTGAATTAAGAGTAAGGATGGAAAAAACATCCTGTAGGTTCAGACTAGTGCTGCATTTAGACCTGTGCTGTGACTGCAGTTGTAGAAGGTTCAGTGCAGAGCACAAGGCTGGTGATATGTCATCCAGTCTCTTCCAGCATCTGTGGTGCTCAGACTGAGAGTGCTAGAGCAGATGTATGCTTGTTCCCTTCAGTGTCTGACTGTGGACCTCATGTCCAAGAATTTGTTTAAATCCTTTTTGAACTTGCTGATCCTGTCTATCTCCCTAGCCTTTCATGGCAAAACATTCCATGAGCTCCCTCCCATGGTGTGTGAAAAAACAAAGAGTACTTTTGTTTATCTATTTTAAACTGATCTCCTGGTAGTTTCAGTGAATGCCTCCTACTATCATGGGATATGGTGAATAACCTCTCTGTTCACACTGTCTGCTGGCCTTTGTGGCCTTGGTGAAAAATCTGGATCACCCATCCTCCTTCAAATGGGAGAGCCCAACACTTGGGCTCTACTCTTGCGTTCTCTGTACCTTTTTTATCAATAGAAGACATTTCAAATCTGTTTTTTTCCTCAGAATTCCCTACGGAATCCAAGTTTAATCAATTTCAAATGTGTTTCTAAACAGATCCAGAAGACAATAAAGAAGACAGCTCGCAGGGAGCAGCTGATGAGAGAAGAAGCTGAGCAGAAGCGTTTAAAGACTGTGCTGGAGCTGCAGTTCATTCTGGAGAAGTTGGACGATGATGAAGTGCGCAACGACCTGAAACAGGGATCCAACGGGGTACCAGTGCTCACAGAGGAGGAGCTGACAATGCTGGATGAGTTTTACAAGCTGGTGTACCCTGAGAGAGACATGAACATGAGGTAGGGTCACAGCAAAGTGCTTTGCTTTGTCGGTGTTAGTCATAATATAGTATGCTAAGGGGGTGGAATGGACCTTAAAGATCACCTAGTCCCAAACCCTCCTGCCATGGGCAGGGACACCTCCCACCAGACCAGGTTGCTCAAGGCTTTATCCAGCCTGGCTTTGAACACTGCCAGGGCTGGAGCATCCACAACCTCCCTGGGCAACCTGTGCCAGTGTCTTACCACCCTCAGATTAAAAAACTTCTTCCTAATATCTGATCTAAATTTTCCTTCTTTCAGTTTATCCCCGTTACTCCTTCTCCTATCATTCCAGTTCCTAACAAGAGTCCCTCTCCAGCTTCCCTGTAGTCCCTTCAGATCCTGGAAAGTTGCTGTGAGGTCTCTGTGCAACCTTCTCTTCTCCAGGCTGAACAGCCCCAACTTTCTCAGCCTGTCTACATAGGGGAGATGCCCCAGTCCTCTTAGCAACTTTGTGGCCTCCTGCAGACTTGCTTCAACAGTTCCATGTCCTTCTTAGGTTGGGGACACGAGAACTGTACACAGTATTCCAGTTGGGGTTCTCACAAGAGCAGAGTAGAGGGGGAGTCAGTTAACAGTGTGTTAGTACTGGGATCATTTAAAGACTTAGTAAGAAAATAAGTCATATTAATGATTGTTTTTAAGGTTGAATGAGCAGTATGAGCAAGCATCTGTTCACCTGTGGGACTTACTGGAAGGGAAGGAAAAACCAGTTTGTGGAACAACCTGTAAGTATAGTCTGTGTCTGAAGAGACAGCACACTGAATTTGTGCTTGAGATAAAATACATGTCTGATGTAAGAGACCTTTGGCAGTTACTTATCTTTGTGAGTTTTTAGAGTAACTGCTTTTTTTTCAGGTCTTAGCTGGACTGTAATAGAACAACTTCTGAAGTGTGGATTTACTATATAGTGTATTTTTTTTCCTGATGCAGCATCACTCAGTATTTAAGCTCAGTCAATTCCTGCTACTTCACCAGTATTCTGCTGGTCCTTAGTAGCAATCCTTTCTTTTCTGGAAACCTGTGTATGAACAAGGAGCTCTGTCAGTAATAAGACCTGATGTATCAACTGGTGTGGCCTTCTTTAAGTGGGATGTTCTCTCCCCCTTGGCTCCTGCAAAAAGCATTCTGGTTTTGCCCTATTTTCATTGATTCCCTGTGCAGATGAGGTGTGATCATGCCAAGTAGAAGCTTTTTCACAGAAATACATGTACCTGCAAGTACAGTAATGCTGCCTTGCCAGTGTGCCTGATTGCTTCTGGGTTGAGATGCTCCAACATTCATCTGAGGCACTGAGTGCAAGTGTTTCTGCTTACAAAGGCTGTTTTGAGCTATTTCTCCTCTGGGGAAGAACCTTCATGAAGGTGGTACCTGTGTAAATTTGTACTGACAGTTGTTTTGTTAGAAATTGTGGTACAGCAATGGTTTATTTTAATTAGGAAATTACAAATCAGTCAGATACAGTTGAAACTCCAGTGAGTTGTGACAACTTTTCCAAACTGAAAACTAAGCAACCAGGGATTTTTTTTAATAGCAGGAATAAAAGTATGGCAATTAAATTAATAAACTTCACCTCCCTTTGAAGTGCCTCACAAATCTTCTGAAGAGTATTTTATACTCTTAAGACTCTCCTTTCCTTTGAGATTTCTGTGTAACTGTAGTGGTCATGGACTAGCTTGGGGACATCTTCCCAGGAAAAGGGTAACAAAATTTGTGTGTGATATTTGGGAAGGAAGGAAGAGATGTTTAGGATTGAGTTAGTGTTAATCTTTAACTTCCCTTTTCCTAGATAAAGCACTGAAGGAGGTTGTTGAACGTATTCTTCAGACTAGTTACTTTGACAGCACCCACAACCACCAGAATGGGCTGTGTGAGGAAGAAGAAGCAGCACCTGCACCTGCAGTAGAAGACACTGTAGCAGAGGCTGGTAAGGACATCAAGATGCCTTGTGACTAACATGTTTGTGTTGTCTTGTCTCTGGGTTTGTCAGAATGACTGAATTGGAAATGCACTGTTCATCTGGAGTATTAAAGCAAGCAAAGATTAAAGTCCTTGCTGCCTGAGGCTTTGCCATTTTGTAGTGCTTCCCACCAGTCTATGGTAGAAGGGAGCAGGTTTTGAAGCAAAGAGCATGGTTACATACTTCAGAAACTTAAGAATATTGTGTCAAATTTTAAGGAAAAAACTCTCATGTTGTGTAGAAAAAAGGAACTTAGGATAGCTGGACATAATTCTCCTTAGCAAGAATTTCATGTGGGGGTTTTATCAAACTTTGTATCCTCCAGGTCTGTAGCACGTGGGTGGTTGGGGTTTTTTTTTTTTTAGTTCAGAGTTGGGTTTTTTTCATATAAATGGTATATTTATTTTCCTTGCAGAACCCGATGCAACGGAGGAATTTACTGAGCCAACTGAAGTTGAATCAACTGAGGTATTATTCACTGGAAAGATTGTCATTTTGTATACCTTTAATGCCACTTACTTTTACTTTCATACCCTTTCTTATTTTTATTTTAGTATGTAAACAGACAATTCATGGCAGAGACTCAGTTCAGCAGTAGTGAGAAGGAACAGGTAGATGAGTGGACAGTTGAAACGGTTGAGGTAAGATCTTGTGTACTGCAGGTAAAATTGCAATCCCTGTTTCTGCTGACTCACAATCCATGATAGGTTTTAGTATTGCATCCCTTCTCCCTCAATATATATATAAAATTACATACGTTTAAGTAGGCTTGGACTCACTACTCTTCAATTACATATTTAGCTCAGGAGTGCCTAAAACAGAAACAAAAGCTGTGCAGTCTTGCTAAGTTTGCAGAGAAGTTGCTTTTGTTCATTAGTGGCTTGCTTGGGAAAGCAGGACTTAAAAGTCTTTGGCTTAAAAAGACTTAAAAGACTTTTTTTTAAGCCCTTTTTATTTTAGGAGAACTTAGATGCAAATGTAGAACTTAGAGTTTACTTACCAAGCTGCTGAGAGCATGGTGTAGTTGTGCTGTCATTGAGCAGGTCCCTGGAGAGGGAGCTGAAAATCAGTATCTCAACTAATATCTACTCCAGATTACTTCTGTGCATAATTTTATGTTCAAATACGCTTGTATGTATGTCTCTGCTTTCAAGAACTACAGTTTTTCAAGTATTTAACTTGTTACTACTCTGCAGTTGAGTGATTTGTCACTTGTGATGTTTGTGGTACACTGGTCCTGGGATCCATTCCTAGTGTAGTGATTTTCACTCTAGGCTTCACTACATGTACAAGTCTATGGTTTTATTGCACTAGAATTTGTGTTCTTGGTGTACTGGAAGAGACAAGTCCCGTGGAGTCATTCAGATGTTTGGTATGTTGGAACTTGAATTGTGTCTGTCTGTTAGAAACAGCTCTGAGCAGCATTTTTCAGGTGCTGGAGACTTAATTTGTGATTCACTTTAGCCTTTTGAGCTGCAAATTACAGATGGTCAGTTTATTAGACTCTTTCTTGGTGTCTTCAGGCTCTTTAAAGTGTAGGAGTGAAGCAAGTGTTCATCATCTCTTCAGGTGGCGAAAAAAGAGGAGCCTGATTATCTAATCTGCGCAGTTTTAATTGAGTCTGGCTGAAATTTGGTTCTTACAGTGTTGAAGACCACTAAAAAACTTAACAATACTCAGGATGGCTGTGAGGCTTCTAGAACTGACTAAACAACATATAAGTGGTATGGCTGAAGGCATGAGAGTATAGAGAATGTCCTAGTGGTCAAAGCCTGTTGTGCTTCCCTCTGCTTCTAAACTGTCAGACACTCAGATGCATCCTCATGGGAATAATAATAATAATAATGAAATGCAGTAACTGTGTTAGTATGGTAAAGAATTCAGTTTCTAGTATCAGTCTGACTTCAGAAACTCCTAGTTACCCACATACGTCTCTCAGCTAAATCTGGGTTGTATCAGCTTTGTTTTCCTGTAACAATATCAAGAACATACACTTCAGTTGTCCTTTCTGTCCCAATATCTTGGACGTCGTAAAAAGGAGCAGTTTACAAGAGTTAGCGTTGAAGGCTGATTCTGCTTAATTAAGAAGCTTATTTCCTGAGATGTAGCACAAAAAGGGGAAATTGAGAGCAACTAGCTTTGAAATTATTCTTGCTGCTCTTCTGACACCACAGTCCCATTTCTCATGGGAATGCAACTGAACTGTCCTTAGGGAGGATGATGATACATAGTGTACAGAGCTTCTGTGCTCTTCAGCTCCAGGCAGTTGTGGCATTAATACAGGGAGAGCTGTGAATGATAGTTGTGAATTTTGGAAGCTGAAAGAGTATTTGCTCAGAAGATTTCCATAACTGTTCACGAAGAAGGGGAAGGCTATCATGAAGCCATCTCTCTTTCAGTAGCCCTCAGGTAGATGTGATACTGTCAGGATTTCTGTGGTATGTTTGGAGTTTGAGAAGTGACAGTGTCTTACAGGGAGGTTTTTGTATGTGCCTTCCATAAGTTTTAAACTTAAGAACTTACTTGTGCATTTTCCAAGTGTATTTGGATTATATGATTTTTCATTTTGGTGAAGATGTCCTTTTTAGGTAATAGTATTTGTGGGGGGGTTGTTTTGTGGGGGTTTAATTGATTTTTTTTCACTGCTTACTTTGGAATAAGTACCTGAATGTGCTTGTACACAAAGGTCTTTGTGTCTTACATTGTGGAACTTTGCTTGAATGGATTTTCTGTACGATTGGAAACTGTGCTGACACTGCCAGAACACAAGTTCATTCTGGTTGGTTTGTGGTCTCATTAAACTTCTGGTTTTACCTCTCCTTTGCCCTTGGCCTTCTGTACCCTCTCTTCCTCCTCTGATTGTGTCTGGCAGCTCTGCCTGCTGACAAGGTCCAGGACAGGGTGTCAGGCAGGCGTCAGAGTTCAGCCTGCAATTTGGGTCAAATGCTGTTCTCCAGGGAGGTTCAGCTCTCCTAAAAGAGCAGTTTGACCTTGCTGCTCTGTCCCCAAGATGAATGGAGGTGTCTCTGTACCTTTTTTTATGCAGGAGACAATTAGAAACCTGTTAACTTGAGAACTGTGTCCTGACCATGGGTAACTTAACACACAAAACTTGAAATCTGTTTACTAGTTACACCCTGTTGTGGTTATAACAGGTCAAAGTACCTGATAGTAAAACTGAGGGAATAGGTCCTAAACTGTCCTTTTGTCATAAAAAAGAGGATTGAAAAAGATGATGTAAAATCTGAAGTCAGTACTGTATTATTGTAAAAAAGGAAAATGTTTGGTAAGATTTTGTTACTGTTTGTGTTCTTGATTATTCCATCAACTTGTTTTTTTCTTGAAGACATTGAACTGTTAAAAATGACTTGGACTGCGTAAGTTGAATGACAGTGCCCAAATAATGGAGAGTATTTTTGGTAACAGTTCTGCTGGAGATGAGTGGCTGCTGCTTTTAGCACTCACGATTCACCCAGTGATCTGGCCTGTGTTTTTCCTTTAATTTTTAAACTTTATGATATGCAAAAGGTCTCCATATGTGCTATAGATAAAGTTTTCCACTCAGAGGGCTTAGTTCTTAATTTGGAAATAGTCCTTAATGTGAAATCTGGGCACTGTGCGATAGACCAGAGCAGTTGTGCTTGGTTTCCAGAGTGGACAGCCTCAGGGAGTTGTCAGATTGCTTCTCTGTGGATGGCTAATAGTGCTGATTCAGATCTGAAGAGAGTCCTGAAAAGGAATGAAGGTTGTGGTTGGTTTTCAGTTTTGTCTGTATTTTATTTTCCGTTACAGATGGGTAGGGATGTGGTCAAGGAACAAGTCACTGGAGTTTGAGGCAATTACATGTGCAGAATGTAATACCTAAACAAGGTTTGGAAGTCTGAGCAAGGAACAGACATCCTGGAAGATGCTGTAGGTTTCTTGGAGAAATTTGAAATAAAATTTACAGGCTTCAGGGTGGGTAGTGATAGCATGAGCTTAAAGTTCAGACCTGTGGGTACAGGATTGGTCTGAAATAGGACTGGTTTGTCACTTGCCCTGACTGCTGTACAAAATCTGTCTCCTGCAGCTCTGATAAGAAACGAGGTCTTTTGCCAAATGTTGGGAAATTTCAGGTGCATGTATGCTCATTTATATCCTCTGCAACTGTGAGTTTAAGCTTATCTGTTTATCTGGAAGATTATTGATATTATAAGCTCATGGCAATAGAGAAGCAACAGACAAGTTATTGATGGGTATTTTTTAAAGGACATTGGGTTTAGAGCATTTAAAGGACATGAATGTAGGTTGAAAATGACACTTCTGTATTGTGGGAGCTGCCTACAGAGCTAAACTGGTTAGGGACATCAAAGTGCTGCTTTGTGCAGCTCCGCTGTCCTTGTTGCTGTCTGTTTTCAAGCTGTTTGATGATGGATGTTCTTAGATGCTCATGTCCAGCTTTCCTGGTTGCTCTGCTGTCTCTGAGCAGGTGGTATTTGAAAGCATGTTGCTGTTGTACCTTTGGTGTGTGCCGTATCAAAATATGTCTGGTAAATCTGAGCCTTCTTGCCCACTGTGAGTTGTGCTTCTGCTTCTGGGCTTCTGGTGTCCCCCCACAGTGCTGTCTTGCAATTTTGTCATGCAATGCTGCCTGCTGTTCTCTGAGACCATAAATCAGCTAGCTAGGGTAGCAGTGGCTATGAAAATTTAGCAATTTGAAATCTTAAGAAAGACTCAAAATCCTGACTCCACTTATATTTGCCCAAAAGCCATGGGAAAATAATTGTTCACTATTTGTACATGTTTCTGAAGCTTACTCTTCCCCTACTTTAAATTACCAGATGCTGATAAATTTTATCACATCCTGCTTTAAAAATATCCCCATTGTAGTGCCATTATTAATGGGGAGAAGATGGAGAAAAATAGAGCACAGTGTGAACTGTGTGATCCTGTGAAGTGCTCAGATCAGTAACTGTCCACCAGCATTGGCATGACTGTAGGATGTAGTATTTCTCTTCAGCAACACTAGAGTAATTACATCCATAATGAGTTAGGCAATAGCCATAAATTTCAAGAGCTACTGAGTCACTTCTGTGCACTGTTGACTTGAGCTGAAATCTCAGTCGGTTGCTTGTCTCTTGTTAGGTCGTAAATTCGCTGCAGCAACAGACACAAGCGACATCTCCTCCAGTTCCTGAACCTCACACACTCACTACTGTGGCTCAGGCAGACCCTCTGGTTAGAAGACAGCGAGTACAGGACCTGATGGCACAGATGCAGGGCCCCTACAACTTCATGCAGGTAATTCTCTGTTCTCAGTGTTGATGTTTTTAAAATACAGTAAATTGGATTTGATTTTGACTATTTTGGGTCGGTTTTTATCCCCCCAGGATTCTATGCTGGAATTTGAGAACCAAACACTTGACCCTGCCATTGTATCTGCACAGCCCATGAACCCAGCACAGAGTTTGGACATGCCACAAATGGTTTGCCCTCCAGGTTTGTAATGGTAAATCCTAAACATAAATATTGGGGAAGCCTGCAAGGCACCTATCAGAAATGCTTCAGTCACTGCTGCATAGTAAAAGGGTCAGCACAAGTAACAGTACAGTACTGTTAAAGTGTGTTTTATCTAGAAATGTGGTTGTACTTTTCCAGCATACTATTTGAAGACCTCTAGTTCTCACTTGCTTCTAAGTTTTGCTTGGAAATGTGGAACTAAACTTTTAAGTGTGGATCTAAAACTTATTTTTCGAATGGGCAAAGTATAATTTTGCTTTGGATTATTCTGGACAACTAGAAAAATGTTCTTTGCATGAAAACAGAAATTGGTAGTTTGAGGATAGCTTTGCCATGCTTAAAGTTTCATCATCTTCATGATGATCAGATAAGTGGTTCGAGTAGGTAATGCTGTTCCGTAAAATGTTTGATTGTACTATGTAATAAGTGAGATTCTTTTTCCTTCAGTTCATGCTGAGTCAAGACTTGCCCAGCCTGCTCAAGTTCCTGTGCAACCAGAAGCTACGCAGGTAAAGTGCTTAATAAATTGGATTTTGGATTTGAGTTTTATATTGACCTGATCGCTGTTATAAAAGGGTTTAATTTCTAACTATATGAACAACTCAAAAGGAAAAGCTGCAGTTCTGATTTGGGGAAAGTGGTTATGTCCATTATCTCCTCAGTGTTGTTGCTTGCAAGCATTGCCATATCCAGGTTCTGTGCTCTGCAGACAGTGCATGTTTTCTGCTGTGGAGTCTTATGAGGTTACCATGCTGTTTGGAAAACTGTCAGGTTCAAGGTTTGAAGCACGGGTTTACTGAGGAAACTGCATTTCTAATTAGAGACCTCTTAAACTGTAAGACAATCACAGAAGCAGTTGCAGTTTTAACTTGAGGTTCCTCTGTGTGTTCTGTTCAAGATGACCTAATAATTTGCCATGTCAGTCTTTGCCTGATAGTGTTCTTGTTCCTCTTAAGCCATGTGTGGCAATGCTTCTAATTTAGCCAAAAGCAGATAGTCCTTCATGTATTTGCAACAGAAATGCCAAAGCCAAGATAACTTGGTTCAAGGGCAGCCTCTGTCTGTTCAAGTGGCCATCAAAGCACAGAGATTTAATGTATAGAGTTTGTGTTCTGCTTTATTTGCTTGCTCTGTTAAGGATTGTTGCTTGGGTAGTATTTTCATACTTGGAGTTGTAGAACAACCAGAACGACTTGAAGGTGGTTTCAGTTGAGCTTTCCCAAGATTCCTGTTTAAGTATGACCTCTTCAGCTTTTTTCTGCAGTGCATAAATGAAGTAGTCACCTTTTTGTTAACCCCTTCAGTTTGTTACTGAATTGTGTAGTGATTAAAGAACTTGCTGGTTTTGTATTAAGCATGTGTGGCATCCCTGAGGACTGTGCTGGGTCTGGTTCCTGTAGGCATTTGAAAACCAAAAGAACTGGATAGATGATGTATCTTGGAGTTCTGGTGGTACAGACCTCTTGCTTCATGTTGTCCCAGATTAGATCTGTGAGGTTTCAGTCACTCATTTATATAGGAGCAGTAATGAGGGGACTTGCTTTGTAATGGCTGTGAAGATCTGCTGGCACACAGACTTGGCCTAGAGAGTCACATCCATTCCAGAGTTCGCTGATATCTCTAATAACTGTGTGTGAGCATCAGCTGACTTTGGGGGCTTTGGGGTTTATTTTGTCAGGTTCCCTTGGTTTCTTCTACAACCGAGGGATACACAGCCTCGCAACCCATATATCAGCCTTCTCACACAACAGAGCAATGGCCACAGAAAGAATCAGTTGACCAGATTCAGGCAAATGAGGTTTCAGAGGGATGGGAAGGACTGATTGCAGGTCTCCTCAAATGGTAGTCTGTTTCGTTGTGAAAAACATTGAGTTCTCTAGAGATAGGGCCACTTCAGTCCTGTGTAATTTGGAAATTTTTGAGCCTGTCTGTGACCAGTAAGTCCTTCATAGTTAATTTGGGAGATTGTTTGTTTAGTTAGCTGCAACATGCCAAGATCAGCATGTGAGTGTCAGTCTTGTTGGCTTAGGAAACGTGATGTGTTTTTTACATTGGCCAGCAGTTAGCTTAGCCCAGGAAATTCATGTTCCCCTCTAAGGTTTTCTAGTTGTGTTTGAAGTTAACAAGGGAGGAGACTGCTAGGTTTTTCCTCCCCCATTTTGCTGTGTGAATGGCTGTTGAGCTGAAGGAGAAAATAGTGATTTGTTGAGGTGAAGCTGAGACATTGTCACTTTTAAGTTAAATTTTTGCTGTCTCAAAAGCTGCTAAAATATTGTTTGTTTTCATTATTAGGCTTCAATGTCACTGAATGCAGACCAGACCCCATCCTCATCATCACTTCCTACTGCATCCCAGCCACAAGTGTTCCAGGCTGGATCTAGCAAACCTTTGCATAGCAGTGGAATCAATGTCAATGCAGCTCCATTCCAATCCATGCAAACAGTGAGTACTAAATTAATGCTGAATCCCTCTGTTTTGTTAGTCATTCCTTTTGTTGGAATCAGGCATGTAGTTACGTAAAATAGGGTTTGGTTACTTACATTTCTCAGACTTCTGATGCTTCTTTATGTGATGAGATGCAGAGTTGTAAGAACAATCTGGAACAGAGGGCTCTTTTTCTGACTTTACAGGTATTCAACATGAATGCACCTGTTCCTCCTGTTAATGAGCCAGAAACCCTTAAGCAACAAAATCAGTACCAGGCCAGTTACAACCAGAGTTTCTCCAATCAGCCTCACCAAGTAGAACAATCAGATCTTCAGCAAGAACAACTCCAGACAGGTAAACTGACAGCAAAAGCTAAAATGACAACAGCCTCAGTAGAGCAGCAGAGGCTGTGGAGTCCTAGATGACAGAGCAAAGCATATCACACGCTCTCAAATGTTCCTAGTCTTGCAAAGCTTTTCTCTGAACAATACCAGGTTTTGTTACTCTGTCTCATCCTGAATATCCAACAGGGAGTGAAATTCAGTATATCTGTCTCCAACTGTTAAAAGAATTTTGCCACTTGGTTGAGTTTTCTATGGGTTTAAAAAGCCATGAGCAGGATTCACAGATAGAGTGGAGTACTTGCTCTGCTGATGTTAAGCTTGGATGATCCTTAAACTTGCTTTTTAAAAAATTGTGTTATTTGAGGTGACAGTTTGTAAAGGAAATAGTAGGCTAGAAGTGAGCAAATGTGAACTGTGTCTCACAGATGATGTAAGGTTCACAAAGGTCTGGAGTCTTCTTCTGAAATCAGTGAGATATGGCTTGAATTAAGCAGGGAAAAACCTTTCCAAGTTAACAGTTTAAAAAAAATAAAAGTCTATGTCCAAAACTGTTTCTCTCAGCACTCTCTTCACTTTCACTGAGAAAAAAGGTGCAGATGCAGAACCACAGAATCAGTCAGGTTGGAAAAGACCTCAGAGTCCAACCTATGACCTAACACTCCATATCAACTAGACCATGGCACAAGTGCCATGTCAAGTCTCTCCTTAACCTCTGCCAGGGATGGTGACTCTACCACTTCCCTGGGCAGCACATCCCACTGTCTAATCACCTTTCTGTGAAGAAATTGCTCCTAATGCCTAACCTAAACCTCCCCTGGCACAGCTTGAGACTGTGTCCTCTGACATCCCAGAGAGGGACTTTGAGTGAAGGGCACAGGACAGATGACAAGGGTGAAGTGCTGACAACTCCTGGATGTGGAGTAAGGAGGAAGAGCCTAATCCTTTTCCTCTCTAACTGAACGTTGAGTTTGATGAGAGTATATATGGGAAAACAAAGAAATAGACACTTTTATATTCTTTTTTCTCCCAAATTCCACTGCAGTGGTTGGTACCTACCATGGCTCCCCGGACCAGACTCACCAAGTGGCAGGGAACCACCAGCAACCTCCCCAGCAGAGCACTGGATTTCCAAGGAACAGTCAGCCTTACTACAACAGCCGAGGAGTGTCCCGTGGTGGATCCCGTGGGGCTCGGGGCTTAATGAACGGTTACAGGGGACCTGCAAATGGATTTAGAGGTGAGCAGCTTCATTTAACACCCACTTAACTCTTACTGATGCTTTTGCAAACACCATGGCAAGATAATAGCAAGTGTTAAACTGAGCTTTCTTTATTAGACTGTAACAGTATCTGCAGGGTATTTAAACTTGGGATAAAAATCCCATTTGCTTTGGGTAACTTAAGCAGCTCAAATTTTGTTGTGTGTGGTTGGGCATCATTTTCTTCTGTGCTGAAGGCTTAGTGTTAGTTTGATGAGACATCTGCTGTGAATATAATCAAACATGATTATATTCACAGCAGAATTCCACAATCAAGTGAGGAATTCGAATGCCAATTGGTACTTCAGGTTGGTTTTTATCTTCAGCTATGGTTGAAGGTCGAATTTCATGTTCTGTCACAATAAGAATGGGTTTGATGATACAGAAATACAAGAATAAGAGTATGAGAGTCACTGCACTGAGGAAATTAACAGGAGTGGAGGAGTGATACTGTAGTTCTGGATAAAGAGGGAATTTTCATGATTCCTGGAGGTGATTATATGTGGCTGTCAGTGTTGCAGTGGTGTGTATGCTGGAATGGGAGAGACAGTTTCCTTATCAGGTGTTCTGGCATTAGACTAATGGACACAGATACTGTCTGCCATGTTCTCTTCCTCTGCTGTGGCTGGGGACTAGAGAAGAAACCTGTGCAATAAAAATACAACTGATTTTATTAGGAATGCAGTAGTCACAGCTGTTATATTTAGATCCTAGTGTCATGTTCTGCTCTGGACTGAACGTTCTGTAAATCAAAGCTCAGATGACTAGAGAAATGCACTGAATTGCTGTCTCCTCCCAGTTCTTAATGGATCTTCACTCTCCTTGTAATAGCATTAGCCCTGATGGAAACAGTTGTTGGATTTCAGGCAAACAGTCCTTGCTAAAGGGTGAGGTTTGCTCAGGTGTAGCTAAAATGTTGTTACTGCTTTTCTTTATGTAATAGCATAAAGTCAAGTAATAAGTTTTCATTTCTAAGTGAAAGACTTGTGCCCTGTTCCTTAGGGGGATACGATGGCTACCGTCCCTCCTTTTCCAACACTCCAAACAGTGGTTACACACAGCCCCAGTTCAGTGCTCCTCGGGATTATTCCAACTACCAGCGGGTAAGCTACCAGGATGTGGGGAAAAAGGACCTGTCAGCAAAAGCACTCAAATCTGTCAGTGACAGCTTGCCCCAGGATTTCTTCATTGCTAATGGGACAGGCTACCTCTGTGTAGTTTGAAAATGTTGGACACTAAATATATCTATTTGCGTTTCTTATATTGAGCAACACATCTTGGAACTGGAGAGAGCATTTGTCATTGCACATTTTATTAGACCTGCTGGGCACTAGGAGAAGTAAGAATTTATTCTTCCAAGATTAATTTAAGCTCATAAACTGCTGCATGTTAGTCACACATGTTTTGTCAGTGCCTGTTGCTTTTAAAACTTACTTTACTGGCAGTTAACGATCACAAAGGAGCCCAGGATTTATGTCATAACTTTTTACATTTCTTTGCTTCAGGATGGATATCAACAGAATTTCAAACGTGGCTCTGGACAAAGTGGACCTCGGGGAGCTCCTAGAGGTAATTTCCTCAGGAGTGAGTAACTGATTTGGGCTAAATGGAAGGTTTTGATCCAAATTCTAGAGTTCTGGATTTAGAAAGCAACCTCACTCCTTGCTCAGCAGCTCAGCTCCAGAATGAGCTTCTTGCCTCTGTCCTCATAGCCAAGCCTGCTTTGAGCAGGGGTTGGACTTGGAGAACCTCTTGAGGACCCTACTGACTAGATCTGGGGATCCTTGGAACTTGTGCTGGGAGTTTAGTTGGCTGTTGAATGAGGAATTCTTGGAAAAGAAGTACAAACAGCAATTGCTGTTGACACCTTAAATGCAGCAGAACTGCTTAGGTGCCTTTTATTAATGAAACCCTTAGGACACAAAACAAAAAACCCCTGGACATAGTGAGGTTGAACTTCTAACTTTTATTTTTGTCACTGTCTGCTCAGTTATCTTTTTCAGTAGATTTCTGGGGATGAAACTGTTATGTGTCTCAGTGCAGACACTTCATGAGTGCCTTGGCAGTGAGGACAGCTTGAGGCTGTACATTGCATCAGAGGAACCCCACGTGGTAGTTCAGCTTTGAAGGGTTCTGTCCTTGCCTGTCTTGGCACTGAAAGTCCTGAGGTGTGGAACTGTGTGGCCTAGAGTTCAGTGTAATTCAGGCTGTGGTGAAGCTGAGAGCGTATTTTAAGCACAGCTGTAATGAAGAAGGTCTTAGTTTAGACCAGAACGTTTCAGAGTGTTTTTTAAATCTTTTAAAAATAACCTGACTCGATGCATAATTCAGACCATTTTTGTGTGTTTTCTAGGTCGTGGAGGGCCCCCAAGACCAAACAGAGGGATGCCTCAAATGAATGCTCAGCAAGTGAATTAAACCCACTCACAGGATTACATTCAACGCCAAAACCATGCTGGCCAGTGTACTATACATGTTACCAGAAGAGTTATTATCTATTTGTTCTCCCTTACAGGAAGTTTGTTGTAAAGGGACTATTTTCATTGCCCATAATGACAGGACTCCAGTTGCCAGCTTTATATTACCTGGATATTGAAAGGAACGAAACAACGTTTACTCTGCATGTTCTGTCCTAAGCATCATCTTGAGCCTTGCACATGAGATTCAGATTCCTCACCCTTGCTAAGAGTAAAGCAAAAAAAAAAGAAAAATAAAAGGCAATTTTCAGGGTGATCCAATCTCCATGGTTAACTGAAGTGGCAGGAAAAAGCAAAGACTCACTTCTGACATTTAAAAGTGATTTAACAAATTGGGATAAAATCTGCACATTGATAAAGATTTACTGGTGGCAGTTGGCAAAACTTAACGTTCCCATGACAGGATGGAAAAGGTGAAGTGTGGCTTGGTAGAGCAACTGCATTTCAGCTTTTTCTTTCTCAATTGAAGCACTGAACAGTTCGAGATGTGTAGTGATGCAATTGCCCTAAATAGACACGTGGGCTTAGAGCCAGTTTTTGACCAAGAAGAAGCACCCTTAGCTGCAGCACTCCTCATCACCAGGGCCCTGATTCCTGTGGCTAAGGGTTTCTGAGCGCTTGCATAACTGCTAATGTAACTGTGTAATTACTTTTTCTAGGAGAAAAGAGAAACAAACACACACAAAAAAAAGTTTGATTAGCTCTTCAACAAAATTCTGCAACAGACGTTGAGCTCTGATCTGGATGGCCACTGTATATTTGACATGAAGTATTTAGGTATCTCTTTGAAACACTTTTAAGTTTCTTTGATAGCAATGACTTTTGTAAGGATTGGTATTCTCTATCATTCCTTATGACTTGCACATTGTCTGTCACTAATACTTGACTTTGCTGTATTATCACCTAAATAACTGATGCCGGTACTGATGGAAATCTCTAATGGATAATCATAACACTTTTGGTCACATGTCCTTTTATCTTTCCTGCAGCCTTGAAGGTTTTAAGAAATCTCAAATGCCGCTGCTGCTGCCCTTTTAATTGCTCTCTTTTGAAAAGCACCAGTATGTGTTTGAGTTGATTTCCCCTTTTCAGGGAAATGACAGCCAGCAGTTACAGTTCTAATGGTATAAGCAAGACAAATAAAACATGTTTATAAAAATTGTATCCTGGAACACTGGTTTTCAACGACTGAAACGGATTCAATGTGATGGGGTGACATTTCATAAGGTTTTTTTGGGTTTGTTTGTTTTTTTTTCCCTGCTAGAATCTCTTTTTTCCTGACTAGATGTAAACCCTCCTCCTGTTTTTCTTGGTTTTATTCTACTAGCTGTGACTTCTGGGAAACTTTTATTTTTATGGACTTTTCCTTTTCATCAAGGCAGCAATGTATAAAAGAAATGGCATAAGACTAGGAGCTGGAAAATACCAAGTCTTATTCAAGTTTTACTGCATCCTTGTGGTATAATCCTTGGAAAATCACTTGTGCCTGCCTTTTGCGCACATGCACTCTCTCTGCAGTGGGGAGAATATTTTGATAGCTGCCTCCATAGAGGTGTTGGTAGTTCTGTTGCATTCTATAGCACCTGCAAGAAGAAAAGTGCTATATTCTATGTTAAGTATTGCTCATCAAACAATTCCTACCTGTGGAAAGGTGAAATTGAGGGACAGCTACGTGTCGTTTAACTGTTCTGTACGAAACTGAAGGTTGTTTTCACTCAAAGGGTCATTTCTACTTTGTATCACAACTACTGAACTTTCAGAACTCGCAGTCAGTATTTCTGGCTTTGTGGTGGAACAATCTGAAACTCCATGCAAATAGGTGGCAATATCACTTTTTCCATGTTCTGTGTGAAGAGCACAAAGGAAAAATGTTTTTTACTGTGGAAAGTGATAAGCTTGTGAAGACAATATTACACACCCCAGGCGTCTGGAAGTGTTGCTGATGTCTGGAAGCAGCAGATTTAGTCAAGGCCTAGAAACATTCCGTACCAGTACAACAATCCAAGCTGCAGTTTGGTGAGAAGTTGCTGTTCTGTGTCTTTTTTTAGGAAGCTATTACTGAGATAATAGTCCCAACTGTTTTTTAACTGGAAAAAAAATAAAAAGACAAACATTTTAATGTTGAACTGATGTAGGAAAACAGTTATTTTAATTCTTTTTTTTTTTTTTGGTGCATCAGCTTTCTAAATGGTTGGTAGAACACAAAGCTGTTCAGCTCTTTCCATTGCACACCAAATGCTTCTTAAGTAGCTCATTGTAGGTTGACAGTAAACTTGCAGCATCCTGAATTAATTAAAGACCGCTGAACTGATGAAAACATTCCACCTACAGTTTTTGGGGTTGGCTTTGGGGTTTGTTTTTTTTCAAATTTATTAATAAAACATTGGATAGCTGAGAGGCCTCTTAATTGAGAAACAAGTTTGTAAGCCTTTCTTTGTGTGAAAATGGTCCTTAGAGTAGTTGCTCTGCTGTTTGCTGATGGAGGGAGAGGTGTTACCGAACTGCAGCAAGTCTGTGAGGTGTGTGTGAGCTGGGAGTTTGCACTGACTCTTTTAATTGGCAATACATGGTCTAATAAACAGTGTCCTGAGGCATCTGCTCAAGTCACCTGTGGCACATGGATCCACTAACTGCCTTTCTGGCCTGTTCAGAGCTTTAAATTACCTTCACTCCATTGCTTGGCTCTAGATCTGAGCTCCATCCAGATCACAAGCACTCCTAGGTATGTTTCTTTTGAAAAAGGTCACAATTTTGAACAAAGACTGTTACAAGAAGTTCATCTTGAGGCAAACCAGTGGCAGTTTGGGGCTGGTTCCAGTGCAGAGCCTGTTCTGGGTTTTGGCATGAGCTGTTCATTCTGGTTTGGTGCTGCTGGGAGGTAACTCAGCCCTGATCCTGTGCTTGGAGAGCAAGTGAGCATGGCACAGAGCTGCTGCTGGGCCTGCACGTGGGCACAGCAGTTGCACTCCTTGGTTTTGCCCAGTTCTTCTGTGAATTGGTCTTTTGGAAGAATTAGAGACATTGTAGCTGCCTTCTTGAACATACAGCTCCTGTGATTGTTTTGGCAGGGCCTTCATTAGCTGGGCTGTGGTACCATACAGTGGTATTTGTTTGAGAAGGAACTTCCAGCTTCAGCCTCTTACCTTCTCTTGGCTGTGACACAAGCATTCTTGAGCAAATAGTTTAATAACCACTCAAGTATTTCAAATGTTTCTACCTAACCTTAATATGTCTGGGAAACTTGGATCCTTCCTAGACATCCTACAACTTAGAAATCATGAGCTATTGTCTTACACCTAAGGCAAATGTTGCCCTAAGCTTTGATGTTTATGCTGTGTAGAGGCTGTTTTAAGAATAGTTCACCAGTACAACTGTAGGATTTTGCTGTGGAAAGAGTCCTAGACTTCACTTATCCCCTGCTTTCCAAAATACTCACTTGCATACAGAAATCTCTGAAGGAAAATGTCATTCACAGTAGTTGGAAGAGTAATGTTGGCTTGTTAATAACCACTTAATGTATTGCTGGGACTTGACTTCCAGAGAACTTTATGACCTTAAAAATGAGTCTTCTCAAAATGTCCTGCTGACCTTATTTTTTTCAGGCAAATTGATTGCATTGCAGGTCTTTGGAGGATGGATCAAGGTTCCTTCTTGCCCCCAAATGGCATTTCAGTAACTACTTTGGAGAGAGAATAGTTATTGAAATTTAAAAATACTGAAAAGATGATAAATTATACTGAAAAAGTGGTTAAACTTCATATGGTTAAAACCAAATAGAGCAAAGTCTTTGTGGACCAGCAGAATAAGATACAGAACCAATTAGTGTGGTTGCTAATTAGATGTGCTGTGTAGGTGTTATAAACCACTGATTGACCAAAAAGTCTGAAGAGCAAGCAGGAAATGATCCCAAACAGTAAAATGCTCCTTTTGAACAGTCCTTTGGAGGACTCTTTCCTTATTTAAATCTGGGCTTAAATCTAATTACAGTTATTGTCTGGAACTTAACTGGAAACTCAACCATTGCAACATTGTGCAGTTTCCAATTGACAAAATCTGTTAAAATGCCTTTGTTCCATCACAGCATCAGCATCTGAGCATTCCATTGGCCTCATCCTGATCTTGCCTGTCTTGCAGTCAGTGGCAGAACTTAACAGAAGGAGCTTTAAGGTGAACTTTGGGAAGATCTCCTCACTTAACATCAGATTAGCACACCTGATAGTTGTGCAGAAGGCTCATCCCTTAAAACATAATATTTTGTTTGGCAAGTACGTTTTTCCAGAGGGAAGGAGGTGGAGAAGGTCCTTCCAACTTGAGTTTTTGTTGTGGTGTGGCAGAGCCTGACAAGGAGCTAATTTTCTGACCTGTTTATCTAAGGGAAGAGGTGCTATTCTACTAACCACTTTTGGAACCAATGCTATTAAAATTGTTTGTGGCTCTCTAGATCTAGCCTTAATGGAGAGAAGGAAATCTGTTTTCCAAAATCCACATCCTAATGCCACTGAGCAGCATGTAAGAGAACTATGTTAGGATCAGCCTAAGTTGACATTCTGTTCTGAATTGAATTTATTGTTTGCTCTTTCTGCAGTAACTGAGTTTAAAAGCCAAGTTCTGTGTCCCTTCACGTTTTAATGCTCATAAAATAATCAGATGGGTGTAACTAGCTCAGTTCCAGCTCTGCTGGCCAATTTATCTCTTCTGTGAACAGCCCAAATAGTGGGTCAGGAGTATACCTGGAATTCTGGTTTTAAGATAAATTTTAGTACTTACCCATTAGACTTTTGTTAAATGAAAATGTATTTCCTTTTTTTGAAGCTCTTCAATTATAGAATAAATTTTAGTAATGCTTCTACCATATAAGTGTTCAGAATTTTTAGTTCATTGTCAGGTTTAAATTTTCTGATGGCCTTAAACGTACCTGTATATATGTCTTTGCAGTTCTTTAACTCAATGTTGGAAACAAGTTGGTCCATGGCTTATGTAAACCCTTGGAAAATAAATCTATTTAAATGTTTTATGTCCTTCCCTTTTAAGCAAATATTTCATACCTATACCTTAAGGACTTGTCTTGCTACACTTGTGTTGCATTGGTGGTTTTGTCTCAGTGACTGGGTTTACTCACCTCAAAAAATACTGTTCTACAGCCTTTATGAATATTAATTCAATAGTTTTATCCTATTTTTGCTATATTTTAAACCAAATATCCCCAAGTGCATCCAGTGGTATTAAACACATTTTTTCCTACGATGTCACCTGGTTTGAAATACTTCATTGTTTGAATGTTCAAGTTCTAAATTTTTTTTTGGCAGTATTAAAAGCTAAGAATAAATATATCTATGCAAATAGTTCGGCTCAACTTTGGTATTGAAAGGTTAGGGATAGTTTTGCTGTCAGTTCAAGAATAGATTTTGTTTCTGAAAACTCACTAGACTTCCAAGTCAGGTTGATAAGTTGTTTTCTTGTTGCAGCTCCACAGTTGTGCAACTCTGTTTTGTATAGACAACTTTCAAGCAGCTGCGGTGGTTTTATTAAACAGCAGAGTTTAAATGTTACAAGTTATGTAGTTATATTGAGGAGCAGATCCCTAACACCTCGGGGAGGGTCATGATTTAGCATTGGATAACGGTGTATCCTGAAGATTTGTTCTTTTCTGTACGTGTGTTCTGTTTGCTCTCTGCAGTCTTGTTTCCTCGGGAAAACTGTACCCAAATGTCCTTTTTTTATATTCCTTTTTCGTCCCTCTCACCAGTACCAAAGGCCACACAGACACTGACATGGAACTGCAGGAGGTGGAAATGGAATATCTTCCAAGCCAAAGGCTTGGTGTGTGTGCCTACAGGGCTGGGGTTTGCAAGACAGATTTCTTTTAGAACAAAGGCTTTAAATAAAATCAGTGTTGCCGTGGCGACTGAAGTTTGCTTCGTGCCCTTTGTACAGCTGAAAATGACTGAATTAAACCAGAAATAGCCGTGAGAGGCAAGGGCTGGTTTGGGGCGCTGAGGGCGTTTGGGAGCCGGATGGTGTGTGCTTCCCGTGTGTGCCGCCTCAGCTCCCACGTGGGGAAAAAAAAAAAAAAACACAGTTCAAATCATTCGATTAAAATAAAAATAAGAATATCATGTGTCTCTAGCAGTCGGTGTGCGCAGGCAGCGCCGCGGGCAC